>NC_057806.1:107309228-107422976 GCF_018294505.1 Triticum aestivum
AAGTCGATTCAGTCGACTGAAGTGTGGCTTAATAAGAGCAGAGCAGCAGCACGAGCGAGGGGGAGAGCAGCAGCAGTAGCAGCTGGGCGAGCGAGCGATCGAGTGAGAGCCGGAGCAGCAGTAGCAGATCTGGCTGGTATGGACGCCGCCGCTGAAGGGGCCTCGCACTGGGGGAGAGCCACCGTGGAGGTGTCGCCTGCGGCACCGGCTTCAAGGTAGCCGCTCCATGGGGGTGCGGGATGGAGCACCATCGGCGCCGAGAGGTCGAGTTAAGGAGAAGGTGCAATGCGATGAGTGTACAACCTCTTTGGTGGCGCTGAGTAGGCCTCGGCTTCGTCCGAGGAGTCGGTGAGGATGTTGCGGTTCCGGTGGAGCAGGTTAAGGCGGCGCTGTGGGGATGGAGTAGCCGCGATAGACGAGGCGATCGTCGGAGAGGACGGGGCAGCTGAACCGGCGGGACGGCAATATGGATGACGGATCCTCATCCGGGGAGGTGGACGAGGGACGTCGAGCTGTTGCGGTGGACGACGTCGTCGGGGAAGAGGCTCCGGCTGGGCAGCAGTGACGTGGCGGACGGAGGAGGGTGGGGTTTCGCGGTTGGAGCGGAGAGGTTATGGTGGCCTGGGATTTCGAATGGCGAAAAGGGGGCGATGGGAGGGGGTGAAGCATGACTTAGGAACGCGCTTGTCCAAAATGTAGGGTGTGTTACAAAAGTACCCCCCACCGATTTGAACTAGCGGCCCTTTCGGCTCAGGGTTAGAAGGGGGATTTCGTGTGTCGGGATTTGGCAGCTGGAGGGAGTTTTCGCGCGCGCTGTAATTTCGGGATAGCAAGGCGCGGGTTGTGAAGGCACCAGTTTTGGGAGCACGTTATCTGAATTTTCGGGATATAACAAGACGCGGGTTGAATTTTAGGGACAAGCCTAACATGTAGTAATATTGTACTTGTACGTACCAAATCAATTCACACTTCCCTCAACCAAAAAGAAAACAAAAAAATAAAAGTATTCACACCACACAAAGAGAGAGTCTTGCCCCGTTTTAATATACAAATGCTATTCAAAGCTACTCCCTCCTTCCATCTATATAGGGCCTAATGTGTTTTTCGATGCTAACTTTGACCAAATATTAGAGCAATGATATATGACATGCAACTTACACAAAGCACACCGTTAAATTCGTCTGTGAAAGGTTCTTTCAATGATATAATTTTCACATTGTGCATGTCATGTACTATTAATCTTGTCAATAGTCAAAGGCGGTCTTAAAAATCTCATTACGCCCTATATAGATGGAAGGAGGGAGTATGAATCCATGTTATGTCCGATTAATTTTTTTTCGCTTGTTGTATAATGCATGTAACCTACTCATACCAACATTTTAGTGCATTCCAAATGTCTATACTACCGCTGCAATTCGAACTAAATTTGAATCCGTTTCTCTATTTCAATAAGAACCTACAATCATGATTGTTGCCAACTCCAACCATCATAGTTTCCTTTCTATCCGCCAGATATAAATCAGACGGCCTATAATGCAGGATGGCAGGCACACCATCATCAACAACTCCATTTTTTTATAAGAGTAGAGATAAAATATATTAAATGTAGTATACCATGTTCATAACCACACCATGTGTATCACCGTTATATATATTCACACATCCGTCGGTTTGAAACACTATGATAAATTCTTCAAATATCCGAATTCGCTTTTTATAACGAAGTATATATGATCTCTATTCGTCTTTTACACCCACACAACCCTCTTATCTTTGTAGCTAGCGCTAACTTTCTCTTGTGCATGCACACGCCCGCATCCCTCTCACCCTCCCTCGGCATTCTCTAGCTCCATCGCGCAAATTCATCTTTTCACTTTAGGTCGTTCACCCACGGTGTGTGTAGGCCCCCCAGCTCCTTCTTTACAGCACACATCGATCGATAGGCCTCTCTAGCCAGGTGTTCCTAGCACAAACACAAGCTTCCCCTCTTCTCTTGTCACCGTCCATGCCTCACTCCCACCACTCTTTTCATCGTTCTCGTACTCGCACACTCCTCCCCCTCGATATAGTATGCCTCTCGTACCACCTCCTACATGCATCCCTCTCTCTCTATCCTTCTCCTCGTGCCTCATTTGCTTCTAACACACACATGCATGTATAGCAATTGATCTCCCAACATATGCCTAGATCGACTTTAACTACCCCCCCCCCATCGATCGACGTACCTCACAAGTTATGTCTCTCCTTTCCCATACAAAGGGCGATTGATCTTCCTATGTAGTTACGTCTATTTACCACAGCCACATCATCCCCCCTCATCATTCGTGCATGCCTCCTGACCCGTCTCTCACACGCACGTGCACAGACAACAAGCAGCCATCTCCTCTCTTATTGATATTGCGGGCGTGCCCTTCATTTGTCTAGCAATCCTATCCCACCATTTGTTAGAAGCAACTCCACTACCACCCCCTCCAACACTCTAGCTCTGTCTCTCTCCCAACGTTATTCATCTCCTACACATATGCATGGATGCCGATCGATCTCCCTTAATACATGAGGCAGATCGATCTCCTTAATACATGAGGTAGGCCTCTCTCCTCCTCCACACATATACCAGCCACTGTACCTCTATAGATAATTGGGCCTCCCTCTTCCCCCACCACACACCGATAGTCGAGCGCTGCAGGTAGGTATCCATGCCATAGAGACAAACTGCACATGTCCCATCTCACGTTCTAGTAGGCCAGCCACTCTATATCTTTGATGTGGGCACACACACAAATTCGATTGCACTCTTTATCGATCACGCACGCGCACACACACACACACATCATCCCTCTATTTGATTCTATGGACACCTCAAGCCGATGATACCTCCACTCTCTTCTCGTGGATTGCCCCCTCTATATATGTGTTATATCCAGGACTCTATTTCACACACATTGCATATGTTAAATTTTTTGATTGACCCCCCCCCCCACAAAAAAAACTCTCAAGAACCCACACACTATATCTCTCTAGGTTTGTATCTCTCTCACACAACCCCACGTAGGTGGTGTACATATACAAGAAGAGAATAGATGCACCGTGCACGTACTCACGCTTCGTGCCCAGCCACACCCGCGCGGGTACACGGTGGAGCTCATTTCTCCGCAGAAGCTGAATTTGTTTTTGAAACACCAAGTGGCCAGAGACTCGAAAACTTATTTGCCCATTAGTGACTTGTCAGGGCGGTGGATTTTAGTTTGTACGATAATGCTGCATCCACCTAAAGTAACAAAAGTTCTTACGTAAACTTCCTAGTAATTCCCTCTTCGTAGGTGCAGCATTACTCCTAACATTTGTAATATCAGTTTGAAACTTGTAATATTGTCGTGTCCTATTCTTGCGTTTTCAAAATCCTGCGAATCAAACAGGTCCTGAGTTGGTGATGATGTTGTGCCTCCCATCTTTCACCAATAGCCGTCGGATCTAGATCTGACGCATACAAACCAAGCTTCTCCATTTTTGCAAAAAGATGCCCGCACTTGTTCCGTATTTACAAACAACTCCTTGTCTCTCACAATCTAGGAGTAGAAGGCCGTGGAAAAATCTGGCGCGATGGTCGCTGCCGGAGCCGTCCACCCCCAATCTTGGTGTTCCGTGCAATGCACAGGCATCTACGCACGGGAAATTATGCCGAACGGGGCTAGTTGTAAGCAGGCTAGCTCTACAGCCATGATGATAGTGACAGCAGACAGTGAGGCTGACTATGGTATGCCGAACACGGTGCCTATACTCAGGTGTCATCTCCGGCGCAGGGTCTTGTCACTTCATTGTGAGGAGCAGCACGTAATAATTTGACCAACGGGTAGTACAGTGCTAGTACTCCTACTACTACATTGGTAGTACTATTACTAGTACTAGTAGCACCACCGTCTGGATTTAGGAGTACTACCACATCCACCGGCACCGAGGAACGTCTCCAGGTAGTATTGCTTGAGGCCGTCAGGGGAAGGGGCCGCTTGGACGACAGCTTCGTCTCCTTGTTCGATGAGCTCCTCGTCGGTTTCCTCAACAAGTTCACCGTTGTCAAGAAGCTTGCGGATGACTTTGACGTAAGCCTCCAGCCGACGCGCCCAGGCTTTGCGATGCCCGCCACCCTCAACGGACACTATGGTAACAACCTCTTCGATGCACTGGTGGCCCTGCGACTGCCCGCCGTCGCGCCGAAGAATGTCCACCTCAAGGTCGCGGTCGCCGCGCAGCGCCTGGCGCAGCAAGACACCATCGACATAATCACCCACGACTATGCGCAAATCGTCCACAAGGACTACTACATCAAAGAGGAGGACGATAGGATGATGGCCTTCTTGGAGCGCAGGGTAACCTTGGACGGCACTGTTCAGAAGCACGTTGAGCTCGCCGCCAACGCCGCTGCTCCTCACACGTCGGTTGGTGACCCGGCGCACTAGGGCGTGAGGATGTCATTGAACGTTGATGGATCCGTATGTATTTTTATCTTTCCGTCAAATCCATGTAGTAGTATATGATACTACAGTAATTATCTTACCTTTCGCATCAACTTCATAATTTTCGTACGTACTCCATGCATGAACGGCGCCAGAACCAAACTTCTCATTACTCTAGGCAAAATCATTATTTTCTATCTATCGGTCGTGCCATGGAGCAGAACCAAAGTTTACAAGTTACGAGTTCAAAAGAAAAAGCCTGTTGTGTTCGCGTCGCACCCCCACACGGTTGGTCCGGCACGCCGCTCAAGCGGGAATGCGTGCGGTGTTGCATTTTCACTTACAAGTGGGACCGCAGTTGAGCAAACCGACTATCGGCAAACCCCCACCCCGCCCACCGCACGATGGCTGAGAAAACAGGAGGGAGAAGAGATGGTTGTAGCACGGACTCCAAGAAAATTGGTGTCGGATGAGACTCCTGTGGGTGGCGTGTGTCGTACTGCTAGACGTGAATGCTACTGAGTTATGGCCCATGCCACCCCACTATATCGAGCCTATATCGAGGTACGTAGAACAAATTTCCTGCAGTCCGTGCTCAGCCCTCCTCTATCTCTCTTCTCAGCCAGCCAGCAGACGCACGGAGCCCATCGTCTGTTTGCTCACATGCGGCCCCACATGTCAGTGAAAACGCAAGAGGACCCACTGAACCTGCACATCTTTCACCTCGACGTGCTGGTGATGAAAAACAAATCCAATAAAGATCTTCGGTGGTCGCTTTTGGAGTTACTCAGTCGGTGTCAAAACTGGCGGATCTCGGGTAGGGGGTCCCGAACTGTGCGTCTAAGGCGGATGGTAATAGGAGGCAGGGGACATGATGTTTTACCCAGGTTCGGGCCCTCTTGATGGAGGTAAAACCCTACGTCCTGCTTGATTAATATTGATGATATGGGTAGTACAAGAGTAGATCTACCACGAGATCAGAGAGGCTAAACCCTAGAAGCTAGCCTATGGTATGATTGTATGTTGTCCTACGGACTAAAACCCTACGGTTTATATAGATATCGGAGAGGGTTAGGGTTACACAAGGTCGGTTACAAAGGAGGAGATATCCATATCCGTATTGCCTAACTTGCCTTCCACGCCAAGTAGAGTCCCATCCGGACACGAGACGAAGTCTTCAATCTTGTATCTTCATTGTCCAACAGTCCGGCCAAAGGATATAGTCCGGCTGTCCGGAGACCCCCTAATCCAGGACTCCCTCAGTAGCCCCTGAACCAGGCTTCAATGACGATGAGTCCGACGCGCAGTACTGTCTTCGGCATTGCAAGGCGGGTTCCTCCTCCGAATACACCACGGAAGAATTTGAATACAAGGATAGTGTCCGACCCTGCAAAATAAGTTCTACATACCACCGTAGAGAGAATAATATTACCACAAATCTAATTTGCTGACTTGTTTTGGCGATACGACATTATGCCATGGCCCGGTGATTATTCGAACCGTTTCCTTTAACTGGCCCCGCACATAACTCGAGGCAGTTTTTTGACATGTCTTGTCAAAGCAGAGATCGTGTCCCCCTTATTATGGGATTCTCATCAATACGGGCGTGGGTAACCCAACCGCGCCATCGATTACGGCACTTGGGGGATAAGCGAGTTTTACCAGGCTAGTGGGGATGTATAGTTTCGGCCGCCCTTATAAAGGGACAAGGTTTAACCTTTTTCTACCCACGCCTTCTTCCTCCTTGCTCATCCACTCTTGCGCACTCGAGCTCCAATGCTCAAGTCCACATCTTTCTCCTCAACCTTCTCCAAACATGTTCGGAGCGGGAGGCAAGTGGATGGCTTCCTCCGTTACGGAGGGACACATCAAAAAGCTGCGCGGAGCCGGATACCTAGCCGCGAATATCGCGCATCGGCTGCCCGCTGCGGGGCAGATCGTCCCTACCCCGGAACCTCATGAGAGGGTAGTTTTCCTCCACCACTTCCTCCGCAGACTGGGGTTTCCCCTCCATCCATTCGTTTGTGGTCTCATGTTCTACTACGGGCTGGACTTCCATGATCTGGCCCCGAACTTCGTCCTCAACATTTCGGCGTTCATCGTCGTGTGTGAGGCTTTCCTCCGCATCCGGCCCCACTTCGGCCTGTGGTTAAAGACCTTCAATATCAAGCCGAAGGTGGTGGGCGGCCAACAAGCGGAATGCGGTGGAGCCATGGTGGGCAAGATGCCCAACGTTATACGGCTTGAAGGCTCCTTCGTAGAGACCATAAAGGGGTGGCAATCGACGTGGTTCTACATCACCGAGCCGCGCGACACCAAATGGGTGGCTGCCCCCAAGTTTCGATTCGGATTCCCCACACGTCTCACTTCCTGGAAAGAGAAGGGCTTGCCGTGGGGTTCATCGGTGGAGCTGGACGGACTCCAGAAATGTATCATGAACACGGCAAGCAAGATGCTCAAGCTTGTCAACATAGTCCAGGTCATGCTCGTCCGCCGGATCCTCCCGTGCCAACAACGGGACTTCAACTTGTGGGAGTTCGACCCGGCCTAGCACCAGACTCTAAGCGAGCTCTTCGACACGTCGCACAAGGACATCTGGAAGGTGTTGTTCAAGGGCGTAGATGTCCCTCCCTCTCTCACCGAGGACCGCGGGCTAAGCGCGAAGCGCTGAGCGCATTCGGTGAGTTCTATACATTCGATAGGATATTTTATTTCCCCTAGCTTAATCATGCGCGGGGTCTGATCTCCATGCCTTTGACAGGACTGGATGGAGACGTCAGGGCAAATTAACTGTCCGGCCCCTCTGCCCGAAGACACTGCAGACACTCTCCTTATGGAGATGCTGACTCCGGCCCCTTATAAGGTGCCGAAGAAGACCAAGAAGGCCAAGGGAACCCGAAAGAGTTCCTGACGCTAGGCGTCATCGGACTTATCATCCGATAACTCCGCGACGCACTCCTCCCCCGAAGACGAGGAGGAAGATGAAGATGCTCCCCCTCCAGTCGGGGGAGACAAGAAAAGGAAGGTGGCCCTACTGGGGGGGGCGAAGGGTCCAAGAAGGGAAGGACTCTCCTTCCGGATTACTCAACCACCACCGCCGAAGGCGAAGACGAGTGGCTGCTCAGGGCCAAGCCCCTGGCGAAGTCGTAAGTATTCGGATACCAGAGTAACTCATAGTATTCCTTTGTCGCACTGCTTCTCCTAACGCCGAATTATGATTATGCAGACCACTACGAGCCCGTATCGACGTATCGTCGGACGGCTCCCTGGGCTCGTCGGATATGGATAGCGATCCACTTCCGACCGCCACCTCCCCTTGCCCTACAGATAGAGGTATTGTCTCAAGAGGCACCGGGTCGAGGGGAGACAGTCCCGGAGGCGCCTCAAGGCGACCTTCCGGACTCCGGGAGCAGAGGGAGCAAGGCTCCCGAGGGCTCCGAGTTCAGCCCTCAGCCGAACACCGCGCCGGAACCTCCAATGGTTCCGGACTCCGGCAGGCGGCCTCCTTCCAAAAGGGGCAAGACGCCTGTGCCGGTGACCTCTGTCCAACCAGAGGCATCGGACAATCTGCTAGGAGCGCTTCGCAGCGCTTCCATCGACGAAGAGCACCGCACTATTATGAGTGCGGTGGTCTAGAAGGTTCAGTCCGCCAACAGCGGATTGACTGAAGCCTGTGCCGGCCTTCTAACAGGCTTTGAGGTAAGTGTTTGAAATATAGGAAAAATATTATCGCATAGACAGTAGCCCCTGATGCTCTGTTCAGTGTTCAAAAAGAAAAGCCGAATAGAGGATCAAACAATATCGCAGGATTCTAACACAAGTATGTCTATATGCGTATGCAGGCTTCGCTGCTGGCCGCTGCCGCACAGACTGCGGAGCTTGCCGCATTGAAGCAGGACCTCGAGGGGTCCAAGAAAGAGCTTGGCCTTGCCAAGAGGCAGCTCGAGGAGAACAAGGGTAAGTAATACCATGTCTATAGATATGTATATATAAAAGAAGACGCGATTGCAAAATGACAGGATCATCATGAATTTTCCAGGGGCCACGACCAAGGTAGCGACCCTGAAGCAAGCGCTATCCGAGGCCGAAAACAAAGCGGCCAAGGAGCGCACTGAGCGGGAAAGGCATGAGGCACGAGTGGGCGAGGTGCAGCAAGAGCTCCAAGCTCTCGTGACGAAGCACGAGGCATTGGAGCTTGACTTGAAGACGCGAGAGTCTGAGCTTGCCGCGGCTCTCGAGAGCGCAAAGAGTGCCAAGGCCGAAGCCCAAAAGGCCCTCCAGGAGATTGATGCGGTGAAGAAGATAGCGGCGGGTAAGGCATTCTATATGCAAAGCAAGCATGTGAAAGTAAATTACTTGTTACTTACCCGAATCCGGAGCTCTCCAGGAGCATTCGCAGATTTGCCCCGCAGCATGTCGGATGCCGCAACGTTTTACCAGGCCGAGGAGGGAAGCTCATCGGAGAAGTTGTTCTGGGCCCAATATACTGGGACCGAACACCTGGTGCCTATGAGCGACCAGCTAAAGCAGCTGGTCGAGCTACACAAGGCGGTTGAACGGGCCATGAAGGTCTTTATAGTCCGGCTATGGCCTGGCGATGCCCTTTCGAACAGCTACTTCGGCCTAGTGAGGCGGCTTGTGGATGCCTGCCCACGGCTAGAAGTCGTCAAGCGGTCCATCTGCATCGAAGGTGCATGCCGGGCTTTCGCCCGTGTGAAGGTGCAATGGGCCAAGCTAGACGTCGTGAAGTTGATCAAGGAAGGGCCGCCGCAGGGCAAGGAGCATTGCCACCCCGAGATGTACTATGAGGGTGTCCTGAAGGGTGCCCGTCTTGTAGTGGACGAGTGTGCAAAAGATGTAATGTTTGAATGAACTTGCTCGTGTAATCCTGTATTATGAAAACTTGTTCATATGCGCTATGCAACGCTTGTTTGAATTTAAAATATTACCTTATGTTTGCTTGTTTATCAAATCTGAGAGATGGCTAGTCGTCGGCTTCTGCCCCCATGCCACGAGTGCTGGGGTGTTCGGGATAAACCTGAGCACTCTTGTTCCCATTTTTGGGTCCTTCAAGGGAGGTGCTCAGCACAACAAACAAGGCAATCTGAATATAATGCGTTATCACTCTCACTTAGCCATAGAATTCTATAATTTTAAATTTCGGCGAAGCCCCTAGTATTCGGAAGGCCGAATTTGGGGCGCGATACACGCCTTAAGCCGGACAGGGCCGACTCCTCGCTCTAAGCGGCATAAGTCTTTAAGGACTCGAAAACCTCTCGAACAGCGACCAGTCTCTCGCCTTATCATGACAGTCAGTTTTAGCTTTCTCTACTGAGGTGCTTAGCCCAGCTGAATCAGGGCACAATCGCAGTAGTTCTCCCAGTGCTACCTTAGCTGATATAGCGGAACGTAAGGTACCAAAACATGGGAGCCGGGCAAACCCAACTATTGACCAAAGACAAGATTCGGAGCTGATGCATATAATGCTATAAGTTCGGGGTGCCGCACTTGTGAAAGTGTTCGGACTTCTCTCACCATATTGTGGGGTACTTAAGCCCCTGGTGTATTGGCCGTACCAGAGTGTACGGGTGCTGGATATCATGAATGAACATATATATATATAAAAAGAAGAATGCAATAATAGTCTTAATGATATGCATTGTTTATTCAAAAAGGTGCGTTAAAGCAAAATGATGCATGCGGTGCAATAAGCAAAAAGTAGGACTATGTCCCCTCCAAGGGCAAGTTGAGGAATAATATTAAAGCAAGTATTTCACTCGTTATCGTAATCCACCTGGGAGTTACGTGGTGTGATGTAGCTTTCTGCCTCCTTGGCTGCTGCATCATGTGTTCGGCAATCATGCAGCCGGACAGGGTTTCCAGAGATTAATGTCCTGAAAGAGAGAAAAATAACAAAGCGGGAAGCCCCTAGTGCGGTTTAAGCCGCGTCTTGGGGTGTGCCGTAGTTGTGCCCCCCTCCCCACCTGTGCCCATGGTATTTTTAATGCATAATTATGTACGCGTGGCATGAATTTCGCCGTTTGGCTGGGGCCGGGGTGGGGGCCGCATTGTTATGCGAGCTCGGGACATGCCAGGCGGTCTAGTTGCCGATTACTCCGGGCGCGCTTGAAGGTGTTCGGGTCCTTGAACGCCGAACTAGTGGATTGCCTTAAGAGGCTGCTTTGCGCTTCCGCTGCGAGGGCCGCAGTGTGCTCCTCCGTTCGGAGAGAGCGCTCTGTGTTTCCATTAACTGTAATGACCCCTGAGGTCCTGGCATCTTGAGCTTGAGGTATGCATAATGCGGTACCGCATTGAATCTCGCAAATGCGGTTCGCCCGAGCAGTGCATGATAACCACTGCGGAACGGGACTATATCGAAGATTAACTCTTCGCTTCGGAAGTTATCCGGGGATCCGAAGACCACTTCCAGTGTGACTGAGCCTGTGCAATGGGCCTCTACACCTGGTATGACACCTTTAAAGGTCGTTTTTGTGGGTTTGATCCTTGAGGGGTCTATACCCATTTTGCGCATTGTGTCCTGGTAAAGCAGGTTCAGGCTGCTGCCGCCATCCATAAGGACTCGAGTGAGGCGAAATCCGTCAATAATTGGGTCTAAGACCAGTGCGGCGAATCCACCATGACGGATACTAGTGGGGTGGTCCCTGCGATCGAAGGTGATCGGACAGGAGGACCATGGGTTGAACTTTGGGGCGACTGGCTCCAATGCATATACGTCCCTGAGCGCATGCTTCCACTCCCTCTTGGGGATGTGGGTTGCGTATATCATGTTCACCGTCCGCACTTGTGGGGGGAACCTCTTCTGTCCTCCGGTATTCGGCTGTCGGGGCTCCTCCTCGTCATCGCTATGTGGCCCCTTATCTTTTTTTTCGGCAATTAACTTGCCGGCCTGCTTGAACACCCAACAATCCCTGTTGGTGTGGTAGGATGGCTTGTCGGGGGTGCCATGTATTTGACACGAGCGATCGAGTATACGATCCAAACTGGACGGGCCCGGAGTGCTTCTTTTGAATGGCTTTTTCCGCTGACCGGGTTTAGAGCCTTTGAATCTGGCATTGACTGTCGTATCCTCGGTATTGTTGTTGTTAATGCGGCGCTTATGTTTGTTGCGATGTGACCTGCCATTGCCATCCTTGGTATCCGAAGTACCACGGTTCTTTGATATGTTATTACTGCGAGCCAGCCAGCTGTCTTCTCCCGCACAAAAGCGGGTCATGAGTGTTGTGAGGGTTGCCATAGATTTCGGCTTTTCCTGACCAAGGTGCCGGGCTAGCCACTCGTCGCGGATGTTGTGTTTAAAAGCTTCTAGGGCCTCTGCATTCGGACAGTCGACGATTTGATTTTTCTTTGTTAGGAACCGTGTCTAGAATTGCCTAGCTGATTCCTCTGGCTGCTGAATTATGTGGCTCAAGTCATCGGCATATGGTGGTCGCACATAAGTGCCCTGAAAGTTGACGAGGAATGCGGCTTCCAGATCCTCCCAACAGCCAATGGACTATGCTGGCAAGATATTGAGCCAATGCCGAGCTGGTCCTTTGAGTTTGAGTGGGAGATATTTAATGGCGTGTACATCATCACCGCGTGCCATGTGGATATGCAGGAGGAAATCCTTGATCCATACCGCAGGATCTGTTGTGCCGTCGTATGATTCTATATTTACGGGTTTGAAACCCTCTGGGATTTGATGATCCATTACTTCGTCTGTGAAGCATAAGGGGTGTGCGGCGCCTCTGTACTGGGCTATATCGCGACGCAGCTCCAATGAGTCTTGCCCGCTGTGTTCGGTGATGTCTACTACACAACCTTCTTCTTGTAGTCGTTGTTGGGCCTCCAAGTGCAGAGGTTTGTAGGACAGTAGCAAATTTCCCTCAAGTGGATGACCTAAGGTTTATCAATCCGTAGGAGGCGTAGGATGAAGATGGTCTCTCTCAAGCAACCCTGCAACCAAATAACAAAGAGTCTCTTGTGTCCCCAACACACCCAATACAATGGTAAATTGTATAGGTGCACTAGTTCGGCGAAGAGATGGTGATACAGGTGGTATATGGATGGTAGATAAAGGTATTTGTAATCTGAAATTATAAAAACAGCAAGGTAACTAATGATAAAAGTGAGCGTAAACGGTATTGCAATGCGTTGAAACAAGGCCTAGGGTTCATACTTTCACTAGTGTAAGTTCCCTCAACAATGATAACATAATTGGATCACATAACTATCCCTCAACATGCAACAAAGAGTCACTCCAAAGTCACTAATAGCGGAGAACGAACGAAGAGATTATGGTAGGGTACGAAACCACCTCAAAGTTATTCTTTCCAATCAATCCGTTGGGCTATTCCTATAAGTGTCACAAGCAGCCCTAGAGTTCGTACTAGAATAACGCCTTAAGACACAAATCAACCAAAACCCTAATGTCACCTAGATACTCCAATGTCACCTGAAGTATCCGTGGGTATGATTATATGATATGCATCACACAATCTCAGATTCATCTATTCAACCAACACATAGAACCTCAAAGAGTGCCCCAAAGTTCTACCGGAGAATCACGACGAAAACGTGTGCCAACCCCTATGCATAGGTTCATGGGCGGAACCTGCAAGTTGATCACCAAAACATACATCAAGTGAATCATGTGATATCCCATTGTCACCACAGATATCCACGGCAAGACATACATCAAGTGTTCTAAAATCTTTAAAGACTCAATCCGATAAGATAACTTCAAAGGGGAAACTCAATTCATTACAAGAGAGTAGAGGGGGGGAAGAAACATCATAGGATCCAAATATAATAGTAAAGCTCGCGATACATCAAGACTGTATCACCTCAGGAACACGAGAGAGAGAGAGAGAGAGAGATCAAACACATAGCTATTGGTAAATACCCTCAGCCCTGAGGGAGAACTACTCCCTCCTCGTCATGGAGAGCACCGGGATGATGAATATGGCCACCGAAGAGGGATTACCCCCTTCGGCAGGGTGCCGGAACGGGTCTAGATTGGTTTTTGGTGGCTACGGAGGCTTCTGGCGGCGGAACTCCTGATCTATTGTGCTCACGGATGTTTTAGGGTATATGGAGATATATATAGACGAAAGAAGTACATCAGGGGGCCACGAGGGGCTCACGAGGGTGGAGGGCGCGCCCAGGGGGGTGGGCGCGCCCCCTGCCTCGTGACCTCCTCGCAGATCCCCCGACGTGCACTCCAAGTCTTCTAGGCTTCTTTCCTTCCAAAAAAGAGTTCCGTGAAGTTTCAGGTCAATTGGACTCCGTTTGATTTTCCTTTTCTTCGAAACCCTAAAACAGGGTAAAAACAGAAACTGGCACTTGGCACTAGGTTAATAGGTTAGTCCCAAAAATGATATAAAAGTGTATAATAAAGCCCATAAACATTCAAAACAGTAGATAATATAGCATGGAGCAATCAAAAATTATAGATACGTTGGAGACGTATCAGCATCCCCAAGCTTAATTCCTGCTCGTCCTCGAGTAGGTAAATGATAAAAATAGAATTTTTGATGCGGAGTGCTACTTGGCATAATTTCAATGTGATTCTTCTTAATTGTGGTATGAATATTCAGATCCATAAGATTCAAGACAAAAGTTCATATTGACATAAAAATGATAATACTTCAAGCATACTAACTAAGCAATTATGTCTTCTCAAAATAACATGGCCAAAGAAAGTTATCCCTACAAAATCATATAGTCTGTCTATGCTATATCTTCACCACACAAAATATTTAAATCATGCACAACCCCGATGACAAGCCAAGCAATTGTTTCATACTTTTGATGTTCTCAAACTTTTTCAATCTTCACGCAATACATGAGCGTGAGCCATGGACATAGCACTATAGGTGGAATAGAATGGTGGTTGTGGAGAAAACAAAAAGGGAGAAGATAGTCTCACATCGACTAGGCGTATCAACGGGCTATGGAGATGCCCATCAATACATATCAATGTGAGTGAGTAGGGATTGCCATGCAACGGGTGCACTAGAGCTATAAGTATATGAAAGCTCAACAAAAGAAACTAGTGGGTGTGCATCCAACTTGATTGCTCACGAAGGCCTAGGGCATTT
The DNA here is from genome assembly GCF_018294505.1 of Triticum aestivum. NCBI lineage: Eukaryota > Viridiplantae > Streptophyta > Magnoliopsida > Poales > Poaceae > Triticum > Triticum aestivum. The sequence goes on from NC_057806.1 coordinate 107,323,783, forward strand.
TGAGGAAGCCCATCATTGGAATATACAAGCCAAGTTCTATAATGAAAGATTCCCACTAGTATATGAAAGTGACAACAAAGGAGACTCTCTATCATGAAGATCATGGTGCTACTTTGAAGCACAAGTGTGGTAAAAGGATAGTAGCATTGTCCCTTCTCTCTTTTTCTCTCATTTTTTCTATTTTTTATTTTTTTATTTGGGCTTGCTCTTTTTTTATGGCCTCTTTTTTTTGGGCTTCTTTGGCCTCTCTTTTTTTCGTCTGGAGTCTCATCCCGACTTGTGGGGGAATCATAGTCTCCATCATCCTTTCCTCACTGGGACAATGCTCTAATAATGATAATCATCACACTTTTATTTTCTTACAACTCAAGATTTATGACTCGATACTTAAGACAAGATATGACTCTATATGAATGCCTTCGGTGGTGTACCGAGATGTGCAATGATGCATGAGTGACATGTATGAATAATTATGAATGGTGGCTTTGCCACAAATACGATGTCAACTACATGATCATGCAAAGCAATATGACAATGATGAAGCATGTCATAATAAATGGAATGGTGGAAAGTTGCATGGCAATATATCTCGTAATGGCTATGGAAATGCCATAATAGGTAGGTATGGTGGCTGTTTTGAGTAAGGTAAATGGTGGGTTTATGGTACCGGCGAAAGTTGCGCGGTACTAGAGAGGCTAGCAATGGTGGAAGGGTGAGGGTGCGTATAATCCATGGACTCAACATTAGTCATAAAGAAATCACATACTTATTGCAAAAATTTATTAGTTATCGAAAGAAAGTACTACGCGCATGCTCCTAGGGTGTAGATTGGTAGGAAAAGACCATCGCTCGTCCCTGACCGCCACTCATAAGGAAGGCAATCAATAAATAAATCATGCTCCGACTTCATCACATAACGGTTCACCATACGTGCATGCTATGGGAATCACAAACTTCAACACAAGTATCTCTCAAATTCACAACTACTCAACTAGCATGACTCTAACATTACCATCCTCATATCTCAAAACAATCATCAAGTATCAAACTTCTCATAGTATTCAACGCACTCATAAGAAAATTTTATTATTCTTGCATACCAAGCATATTAGGATTTTAAGCAAATTACCATGCTATTTAAGACTCTCAAAATAATCTAAGTGAAGCATGAGAGTTCATCTATTTCTTTCCACCATGCTCTAAAAGATATAAGTGAAGTACTAGAGCAAACAACAAACTACTCCGAAAGATATAAGTGAAGATTAATGAGTAGTTGAATAATTATGCAACTAAGTGAAGACTCTCTAACATTTAATAATTTCAGATCTTAATATTCTATTCAAACATCAAGAAAAGCAAATAAAATGACATTCTAAGAATGGCAAACATCATGTGAAGAAGCAAAAACTTAGGATCAACCGAAACTAACCGATAGTTGTTGAAGAAGAAAGGTGGGATGCCAACCGGGGCATCCCCAAGCTTAGATGCTTGAGACTTCTTGAAATATTATCTTGGGATGCCTTGGGCATCCCCAAGCTTGAGCTTTTGTGTCTCCTTAATTCCTCTCATATCATGGTCTCCCTAAACCTCAAAAGCTTCATCCACACAAAACTCAACAAGGACTCGTGAGATAAGTTAGTATAAACCATTGCAAAAACCTTATCATACTCTACTGTAGAAAATAACTAAAATTATTATTCAACATTGCATACTAAATGCCTCTGCATATTTAATAGTCCTATCCTCAAATAGAATCATTAAAGAAGCAAACATATGCAAACAATGCAAACATAACAGCAATCTGCCTAAACAGGATAGTCTGTAAAGAATGCAGCAACATCCATACTTCCCTACCTCCAAAAATTATGAAAGAAAATTCCCACTGTGGTAAATTTAGCATATATTAATATGCAAAATGTTTTAACATTTTATCACATTCTTAATTTTCTAGGGAATTATTGCAACAGCGGGAAACTTTCTGTTTTCAAACAGCAACATGTGGACTTGTAACATAGGCATAGTAAGGGCTATCAATGCCACTTTTATTGAAATAAAAGATGCAAAACATTGTTCTAAATAACAGCAAGAAAATTATAACAAAATAAATTGACGCTCCAAGCAAAACACATATCATGTGGCGAATAACAATATAGCTCCAAGTAAAGTTACCGATGAACGAAGACGAAAGAGGGGATGCCTTCCGGGGCATCCCCAAGCTTAGGATCTTGGTTGTCCTTGAATATTACCTTGGGGTTCTTTGGGAATCCCCAAGCTTAGGCTCTTACCACTCCTTGTTCCATAGTCCATCGAATCCTTACCCAAAACTTGAAAACTTCACAACACAAAACTTAACAGAAAACTCGTAAGCTCCGTTAGCGAAAGAAAAGAAAACACTACTTCAAGGTACTGTAATGAACTCATTATTTATTTACATTGGTGTTAAACCTACTGTATTCCAACTTCTATATGGTTTATAAACTATTTTACTAGCCATAAATTCATCAAAATTAGTAAACAACACATGAAAAACAGAATCTGTCAAAAACAGAACAATCTGTAGTAATCTGGATCAAACGTATAATTATGGAACTCATAAAATTCTCAAATAAATTGCTGGACCTGAGGAATTTATCTATTAATCATCTGAAAAAAGAATTAACTAAATAGCACTCTCCAAATAAAAATGGCAGCAATTCTCGTGAGCGCTAAAGTTTCTGTTTTTTACAGCATGACCTTCCCAAAGCCTTCCCAAAGGTTCTACTTGGCACAAACATTAATTAAAAGCATAAAACCACATCTAAACATAGGCTAGATGAATTATTTATTAATAAACAGGAGCAAAAAGTAAGGGACACAAATAAAATTGGATTGCCTCCCAACAAGCGCTACCGTTTAACGCCCCTAGCTAGGCATGATGATTTCAATGATGCTCACATAAAAGATAAGAATTGAAACATAAAGAGAGCGTCATGAAGAATATGACTAGCACATTTAAGTATAACCCTCTTCCTATGCATAGGGATTTTGTGAGCAAACAACTTGTGGGAACAAGAATCAACTTGCATAGGAAGGTAAAACAAGCATAGCTTCAAAACTTTAAGCACATAGAGAGGAAACTTGATATTATTGCAATTCCTACAAGCATACATTCCTCCCTAATAATAATTTTCAGTAGCATCATGAATGAATTCAACAATATAACCATTACCTAAAGCATTCTTTTCATGATCTACAAGCATAGAAAATTTACTATTCTCCACACAAGCAAAATTCTTCTCATGAATAATAGTGGGACCAAACTCAACAAAATAACTATCATGTGATTGAAAATTAAGATCAAGATGACAAGTTTCATGGTTATCATTGTTCTTTAAAGCATACATGTCATCACAATAATCATCATAGATAGGAGGCATGCTTTCATCATAATAAATTTGCTTATCAAAACTTGGGGAATAAAAAATATCATCTTCATCAAACATAGCTTCCCCAAGCTTGTGGCTTTGCATATCATTAGCATCATGGATATTCAAGGAATTCATACGAACAACATTGCAATCATGCTCATCATTCAAATATTTAGTGCCAAACATTCTAATGCATTCTTCTTCTAACACTTGAGCACAATTATCGGAATCCTTATTATCATGAAAGACATTAAAAAGATGAAGCATATGAGGTAAACTCAATTCCATTTTTTTATTGTTTTCTTTTATAAACTAAACTAGTGATAAAACAAGAAACTAAAAGACTTGATTGCAAGATCTAAAGATATACCTTCAAGCTCTAACCTCCCCGGCAACGGTGCTAGAAAAGAGCTTGATGTCTACTACACAACCTTCTTCTTGTAGACGTTGTTGGGCCTCCAAGTGCAGAGGTTTGTAGGACAGTAACAAATTTCCCTCAAGTGGATGACCTAAGGTTTATCAATCCATAGGAGGCGTAGGATGAAGATGGTCTCTCTCAAGCAACGCTGCAACCAAATAACAAAGAGTCTCGTGTGCCCCCAACACACCCAATACAATGGTAAATTGTATAGGTGCACTAGTTCGGCGAAGAGATGGTGATACAAGTGGTATATGGATGGTAGATAAAGGTATTTGTAATCTGAAATTATAAAAACAGCAAGGTAACTAATGATAAAAGTGAGCGTAAACGGTATTGCAATGCGTTGAAACAAGGCCTAGGGTTCATACTTTCACTAGTGTAAGTTCCCTCAACAATGATAACATAATTGGATCACATAACTATCCCTCAGCATGCAACAAAGTGTCACTCCAAAGTCACTAATAGCGGAGAACGAACGAAGAGATTATGGTAGGGTACGAAACCACCTCAAAGTTATTCTTTCCAATCAATCTGTTGGGCTATTCCTATAAGTGTCACAAACAGCCCTAGAGTTCGTACTAGAATAACACCTTAAGACACAAATCAACCAAAACCCTAATGTCACCTAGATACTCCAATGTCACCTCAAGTATCCCTGGGTATGATTATACGATATGCATTACACAATCTCAGATTCATCTATTCAACCAACACATAGAACCTCAAAGAGTGCCCCAAAGTTCTACCGGAGAATCACGACGGAAACGTGTGCCAACCCCTATGCATAGGTTCATGGGGGGAACCCGCAAGTTGATCACCAAAACATACATCAAGTGAATCACATGATATCCCATTGTCACCACAGATATCCACGGCAAGACATACATCAAGTGTTCTCAAATCTTTAAAGACTCAATCCGATAAGATAACTTCAAAGGGGAAACTCAATTCATTACAAGAGAGTAAAGGGGGGAAGAAACATCATATGATCCAAATATAATAGCAAAGATCGCGATACATCAAGATCGTATCACCTCAAGAACATGAGAGAGAGAGAGAGATCAAACACATAGCTACTGGTACATACCCTCAGCCCCGAGGGAGAACTACTCCCTCCTCGTCATGGAGAGCACCGGGATGATGAAGATGGCCACCGGAGAGGGATTACCCCCTCCGGCAGGATGCCAGAATGGGTCTAGATTGGTTTTTGGTGGCTACGGAGGCTTCTGGCGGCGGAACTCCCAATCTATTGTGCTCAAGGATGTTTTTAGGGTATATGGAGATATATATATAGGCGGAAGAAGTACGTCAGGGGGGCCACGAGGGGCTCACGAGGGTGGAGGGCACGCCGAGGGGGTGGGCGCGCCCCCTGCCTCGTGACCTCCTCCCAGATCCCCCGACGTGCACTCCAAGTCTTCTGGGCTTCTTTCTTTCCAAAAATGAGTTCCGTGAAGTTTCAGGTCAATTGGACTCCGTTTGATTTTCCTTTTCTTCAAAACCCTAAAACAGGATAAAAACAGAAACTGGCACTGGGCTCTGGGTTAATAGGATAGTCCCAAAAATGATATAAAAGTGTATAATAAAGCCCATAAACATTCAAAACAGTAGATAATATAGCATGGAGCAATAAAAAATTATAGATACGTTGGAGACGTATCATTTGGCCCGGCCGGATTTACTTTTGTTGTATCCGGCGTGACGATTATCGTCTCGCGTAGTGGCGCTCCCTCGTGATCCGTAGATCAATCTTGCATGTTTTGCTTTGTCCTCCAATACATCTCGCAGGTCTAGCATATTTCCCCATGCCTTTTTATTTGAATGGCGTCGGGGTGCAGGCTGAGCTTTTGGCTGGAATGCCTCTTTGTCGCGGCCACGGAGTGGCCGATCAGCCGCATCATACGCTTCTTCCTCCAGTCGGGGTAGCAACCTGCATTTTGGGTAACTCTTGAAGGGGCGTTCGAGTTTAAATTCCTCGGCCCCTAGGACTTCAGTCCATTTGTCAGCTAGCAGATCTTGATCAACTTGAAGTTGTTGCTGCTTTTTCTTAAGGCTATTTGTCGTGGCTATAAGCCGGCGCTTGAAGTGCTCTTGTTCGACGGGATCCTTTGGCACGACGAATTCATCATCGTCGAGGCTTGCCTCGTCTTCGAAGGGAGGTATGTAATTATTATCCTCTTCCTCTCTATCTGCCGCTCTCTCATGAGGGCTGGCTTCTCCATCCTCCTGTGCTGGATCTTGCTGGAGGCGGTTTTCTTCGGCACTGTCTGGGTGTTGTTATCTCCTGTGCCGGAATCACCGTTTTTGCTTTGGCGGGACTTAGAGCGGCGCCGCTGACGCCGGCGCTTAGGTTGCTTCCTGGAGGGGTCATCCTCCGTTGTCTCATCGCCATTGCCTTCTTTGGGTGTGTCCACCATGTATATATCATATGATGAGGTGGCTGTCTAGTGCCATGTGGGCAGTGGTTCCTCTTCGTCTCCCGCATCGTCGTCCATACCGTCGATGTCTTCGGAGTCAAAGTCGAGCATGTCGGTTAAGTCGTCGACAGTGGCTACTAAGTGGGTGGTGGGTGGGCAGCGAATTTCTTCGTCATCCGCATCCCAATCCTGCAGGACATAGTTCAACCAGGATCCTCCTGGCAAGGAGAGAGACCTTAATGAGTTAGGTATGTCGCCAAAGGGCGAGTGCTGAGAAATATCCGCGGAGGTGAACTCCATGATCGGCGCCCAATCGGATTCGCTAGGAATGGGCGCAGGCGGTTCGGAGTCTGTGGCCGGAGAAGGATCCGGCAGTTTGACAATACGGCTCTCATGAAGGGTAAGGTCGATATCCGGCTCGATCGCCGCTGAGGATACGGCCTCCGTGACGGGGTCTATCCACCCGTCTATGGATGGCGCAACTGGCTCCGAATTGAGGCTCGGAGCGGCTGCCGGTGCGATCTCCTGAATGTGGTCCGAAGGTAGAGCTAAATCGTACTCATCGTGACCGCGTGGCGCACAAGGCAGGGGCTCGAATCCGTCGAAAATCAAGTCTCCGCGGATATCGGCCGTGTAATTTAAGTTTCCAAATTTGACCTGATGGCCAGGGGCGTAGCTTTCGATCTGCTCCAGATGGCCAAGCGAGTTGGCCCGCAGTGCGAAGCCGCCGAACACAAAGATCTGTCCGGGGAGAAAAGTCTCACCCTGGACTGCATCGCTATCGATGGTAGAAGGAGCCTAACGGCGACGACACAGAGGAACTCTCAATGAAAGCACCAATGTCGGTGTCAAAACCGGCGGATCTCAGGTAGGGGGTCCCGAACTGTGCGTCTAAGGCGGATGGTAACAGGAGGCAGGGGACACGATGTTTTACCCAGGTTCGGTCCCTCTTGATGGAGGTAAAACCCTACATCCTGCTTGATTATATTGATGATATGGGTAGTACAAGAGTAGATCTACCACGAGATCAGAGAGGCTAAACCCTAGAAGCTAGCCTATGGTATGATTGTATGTTGTCCTATGGACTAAAACCCTCCGGTTTATATAGACACCGAAGAGGGTTAGGGTTACACAAGGTCAGTTACAAAGGAGGAGATATCCATATCCGTATTGCCTAGCTTGCCTTCCACGCCAAGTAGAGTCCCATCCGGACACGAGACGAAGTCTTCAATCTTGTATCTTCATAGTCAAACAGTCCGGCCAAAGGATATAGTCCGGCTGTCCGGAGACCCCCTAATCCAGGACTCCTTCAGACTCCAAGAAATAATATGGTGTCAGATGGATGTCGTGGTGGTGGCGTGTGCCGTACTCCTGGACGTGAATGCTTGTTCTGGCCCATGCCACCCTACTACTCCTACTACTTACTCCTACAAGTATATAGTATACTAGTATCGAGGATTCGAGGTGCTGGTTACGTACAACGAACACATTAACATATGGCTACAGTAAAAACACCCGCCTGACGCGCGAAGCATGTGAAGCTAGTAGTACAAATTTAGAGAAGCGACTCGAAAGCCATTCATAAATTTAGTAAGTTTATCACAGACATATCATTTTATTACATACAATAGGTCATCAACCCACATCGACAACGAGGATACATTATAAATACTAAAGTTTTCACCACACAACAAATAACAAGCCATGAAATGAACTTCAACTCAACCATTCCGCGGTGTTGGAAACGCTTGCTTTGAACCACAAGTGATTCTCTGGGACGGGTCATCCGTTGTTGATCTGGAGACCAACGCAGGACTGATCATCCAGGCTGAAGCGGCCTACTGTATCAGTACCAGGGTAGGGAACCACCCAAATGTCCGAGGTATAGACATAGTTGCTTCTCATAAATGTGTCAATAGCAGTTGGATCGCCTTTCACCATCATCGGATAGTTTTGTCCAAGGAAGAGCGAGTTTTCTCCAAGACTATCAATTCTGTGCCAGGGAGAAGGAGTTGGCGCTAGCACACTAGTATCCATCCCGAATACCATGCAACGGGTGTTGGAATAGGTCCGGAGAGTGCGACCATGGGAGACACCTGCTTCCTTAGCAGTAACATCATCCGTGGGTTGTATACACACAAGAAGAGGTGATCCATCGGAATTAGTTGCCAGGCTCCACAAAGTATATCGGCGCTGCTCGTCCTCATGCTCGTGATCATCACCATCGTCATCTCCCCCTTGGTTATAATTTTTTTCAAGTATAGGTGGTGGGATGTTCACAGGACCTTGGAAACACAAGAAGAAGGTTAATTAGTAAAGGGAAACTTGCTAACCCGCATGCATGTGGATTGAACAATTATAATTACGGTGGAAGAAAAACATACCGAAACTACTAGGATGCCATGCAAAAACAGTGCCACGAGTGGTGGCAGCAAACACAAGGCCCTCGTATTGAATTGCATCACGGTACTCATCCGTGTACAGAAACTGATTTTTGAGCAATATCCATCGAGTCGAACCACGAAGGACGGCAACAAGCTTGTCGAAGATAGCAACAACTTGATAGTTGTTGTAATTCCAAGATCGGTTGGGAACTCGACAAATTGCTATCTTCCATAGAAGATAGTCACCATGATTGTATTTGAACGTGCGTACATTACCGGTGTGCTCAACCTCTGGGAACTGTGCTGAGATTTTTGGAAGTGGAACCCGATGACGAGTGTACACATTCACAAGTTCCCACTCGCAGTTGGACCCAATGTAAACAACCCAATCTCCATTTGCGCCGCCCAAGCCTTGCCCTCAAGCGATGGCATCTTAACATCATACGTATCATTATCAAGCGGCATCAACTGGCATAGGGCGAGGCCTCCATCGTGCCGGCGCCAGTCATCAGGGTCACGACGAAGAAGATGGGGGAGATCAAACCGCTCCTTGACTCTTGGGTTCTTTGTAATGATGTTATTAGTTGAGTCGAGAATGGGCTTGAACGAACCTGCCATGCTAGCCGAGGTGATGATGTCGCACCAATCAATGAGTTCCTCCACCACGTCATCTTTCAGATCGGGGCAAGAATAACGGGGTCGTTTCCGGCCTGTTCCCTCCATGGAGAAGACGATCGAACAATGGCAGAAGAAAGGGTGAAGGGCTGAAGGAAAATGGAGGAGGGAGAGGAAGAGCATGCGACAGCAGTTCCAAATCGAGAGGGAAAGGCGAAGAGTCGATCGATGGTTGCGAGTTTGCCACGGTTCACGAAGAGGCGCCCCGGCCTACACGTCTGTTCGGAAATACTCCTACTACTCACCTTCATCTCACTGATATGTTGGAACGGGACCACATGTCAACGAAACATGGTGTGTAATTTCTCGTGCAAAATGCGATCTGGCCGCGTTGGCCCGAGGTGCCGCATTAGTTATCGACCTTTATTTTTTTAATGGCGTGCCGATCAATTTTGAAGCACGACTAACTGGTACTGTATGTGGAGAGGATGACAGCAGGGACCCGCCTAGGTCATGGCAGTACGCAAGCAAGTTCCTCCTTATTTCAAGGCAATAAAAAAATGGCTCCTCCTAGTGGATTTCTAACATCTGGGTCCCATGCCATTGTCAACGTAGTCAATAAACGAGAGAATTACACAACGAGCGGCTGACACATGGGACCCAGCAGCTCGCCCAGTTATTTTTGTTTTGGGTTAATTTGATAAATGCCACTCCAAATCTGGTGTATCCGAGAAATGCCACTGCAATTTCCAAACTTTGAAAAATGCCATTTCATGCCATTTCTAGTGGCATTTTTCGAAGTCTGGAGTGGCATTTTTCAAAGTTTGCAAACTGCAGTGGTGTTTTTCAAAGTTTGCAAAAATTGCAGTGGCATTTTTCAAAGTTTGGAAATTGCAGTGGCATTTTTATGAATCGCCATAATTGGAGTGGCATTTATCTAATTTGTTTTTGAGACGGAAGCAGGGTGTCAACTGGGCTGTGCGGGACACTCTGGCCTGTCTAGACAGCCTTTTCTTTTATGTTTACCACAGACCAGCCCAGTAGTTTTTTTTTCTTTCTGAAAATGGCTAGCCCAGTTCTTTTGTGATTTGTCAAGTAAGTTGCTTTATCATGCCTGCTGGGCTGCAAATCTTTCAAGACGAGGAGAGCTTCATTCAGCTGGCCGAGAAAATGGCTTATCAGTAATGAGAAATGGGTTGTACATTTTTAAAACACATCAAACCGACAATTATTTTCAAATATCTTTTTTTTCATTTTGAGATTTTAAATTGCATTGATTTTTATGTGTGGACAATTTATTGAATTTTATATTTATATACATTTATTTTTAAAATCAGTTTGAATGTGACTCGAAATTTCGGGATTAAAAACAGTTCAGACCGCACCGACATATGCAAAATTTCGTATAATTTTTTAACCATGGCCACAATATGGGCTGTAATGCTAACATAAAGAATATGGGCTCCAAATAACCCATAAAAATTAGCAAATGGGCTGTAAATTATTTGAAATAATGGCAGATGGGTTGTATGCTGTTTTCCACAGATTTGAGGCTTTCCACAGATGGCATGTATACTGTTGCATGTCCATCCAACGGCCGTCGTGCTTCTTCAATCTCTGCTCTTCCTGCTCCAGCCGCTCAAACAAGCGCCAGTGGGACTGCCTGCTCCTTCCTTCCCGCGGCCAGCTGTGCTGCCGCGCAGGCCTCACCGCCCCACCGTACTCCCATCGCTGGCCTAGCCATCCCTCTACTCACCCACAACTGCTGTTATTCTTCGGCAACGGCAGACGAACCAGTAAACCCTCGTACAGTCGTACTCCCCTCCGCGTGGGAAACAAAAACAACGGACGAGTCTTCCCTGCCTCCGTTTCGTTCCCTTCCTAGGCCTCGCTGTCGTCCACCGCCCTGGTGCTCTCGGCGTGGCGTGGTCAGCGTGGTCAACGACCGACATGCATCTAAAGTGGACTGTACGTGGAGAGGCTGACAGTTGGGTCCACGGCCGCACGCAAGGAAATGCCTCCTTATTACGCGAAAAATAATGATTTCCTCCACCTGACATCTGGGACCCACCGAAACGGCCTCTATATTTCGCAAAAAAATGTTACCGCCGTTGACAGCTCGGACCCACCAGCTATATGTTCGCACGCAAGGAAGTGCCTCCTTATTACGCACAAAAAAATGAATACCCCCTGCTAGCTGGGACCCAGAATAGTGGGCCTACTAAGTTAACGGGGACGAAGGGCTTTGTCAACTTAGTCAATATGCACGATTCTAGCTCGACTGACCGTACGATGTCCATCCAACGGCCGTAGTGCTTCTTCAACCTCTGGTCTTCTTGCTCCAGCCGCCCAAAGCGGCGCCGGTCGTGCCGCCTGCTCCTGCCTCCCGTGGCCGGTTGTGCTGCCGCGGAAGCCTCACCGCCCCCATACTACTCCCACCACTGGCCAGGCCATCCCTCCACTCCACTCACCCACACCCCCTGTTATTCTACGGCCACGGCAGCGCAGCCGAACCAGTGAACCCTCGTACTCCTCTCCGCGTGGGCATCCACTACCGCGTCTTCCCCGGCTCCGCGTCATCCCCTTCCTAGGCCTCGCCGTCGTCCACCGCCGTGGTGCTGTCGGCGCGGCGTGGTCAATGTGGTCAACGACCGAATTCCATCGGAAGAATATTGTACGTGGATAGGCTGACAGCTGGGTCCACGGCAGCCGCAAGGAAGTGCCTCCTTATTACACAGAAAATAATTATTCCTTCACCTCACAGCAGGGACCCACGGGACGCCCACCAGTATATCGCAAAAAAACGTTTGCCCTTGACTGTTGGGACCCACCTGATGGGCCACCGTATTTCGCAAAAAAAACGTTCCCCCTGCTGTCAGCTCGGACCCACCAGAAGTGGCTCCTTATTACGCACAAAAAAATGAATACCCCCTGCTAGCTGGGACCCACCTTAGTGGCAGGCTGACTTGTGGGCCTACTAAGTTGACGGGGACGGAGGGCTTTGTCAACTTAGTCAATATGCACGATTCTAGCTCCAGTGACCGTACGATGTCCATCCAACGGCCGTAGTGCTTCTTCAACCTCTGGTCTTCTTGCTCCAGCCACCCAAACCAGTGTCGGTCGTGCCTCGTGCTCCTGCCTCCCGTGGCCAGCTGCGATGCGGCGGAGGCCTCACCGCCCCCTACTACTCCCACCGCTGGCCAGGCCATCCCTCTACTTACCCACACCCCCTGTTATTCTGCGGCGACGGCAGCCTCACATTGCAGCGAACCAGTGAACCCTCGTACTCCTCTACGCGTGGGCATCCACTGCCGCGTCTTCCCCGGCTCCGCGTCGTCCCCTTCCTAGGCCTCGCCGTCGTCCACCGCCCTGGTACTCTCGGCGCGGCGTGGTCAACGTGGTCAAGGAACGGCTTCCATCGGACGTGGACTGTACGTGGAGAGGCTAACAGCTGGGTCCACGGCCGCAGCAAGGAAGTGCCTCCTTATTACGTGCAAAATAATTATTCCTCCACCTGACAGCAGGGACCCATCGGACGGGCCACCGGTAGTTTGCGAAAAAAATCATTTCCCCTGTCACATCCCTAGTTCTGGTATGACCTAGACTAGCTAGTCATGTGTGCATCATGTTTAAACTTCATTTAAATTTGAATTGGGGAATTGTGAAATCCTCAGAAATCATTTCTGGAAATAACCCAGATAAAAATTGCTCCAAAAAGGTCCAAGAAAATGTTCATGTTGCTCTCTGAAAATATTGGTCAGAGGTGAAATTCAAACAAATATTTTCAGGAGCTCATAAATATTTATTTTGGCCATTTGGAATTAATCTAGTATTTATTTGCGTTGGATAAATATTTTTATATATACAAAATATTGTCCAATATTTCTGAATTTTGGTGAGGGGCTTTGGAGTGGTCCAACAAGTCCCTACTAAAATCTACAGAATAAAATAAAATGATTTAGTATTTTACTAAATCAGAACAAATGCCAGAAAAATAGAAAAGAAAACAGAAATAAGAAAACCCTCACCTGTGCTGGCCCAGCCCACCTGGCCTGTGCCAGTCGTCTCCCACCTCTGCTAGTAGGCAGAGGCGTGTCGCCTACACGCGCACCCGCGGCCACCTCCTGCTTCCACCTCCTGCTGCCTCCCCGTCCCCATTCGAGCGCCACGAAGGCGCCCAGCACCCCCTGCACCTCTCCCCTCTCTCTCCCTCGTCTCCCTCACCCTCTCCCGTGATGGCCGAGCGCCATCCTCGCCGCCGTTCGCCGTAGTCGTCACCAGAGCCACCCCCTCGCCCCTCTGTCATGCCCAGCAGCTCCGCCACCTCGCGATACGCCTCTCTATAGAAGGAAGCCAGTCGGAGCGCCCCGTAACGCCGCCATTGCCGTCATCCCCTTCTTCGGCCGCCGAAGATCCGCCTCGCCGCCCCGCTCGCTCCGACGCTCCCCCGGCCTCGCCGACCTGCTCGTCCGACTCGCCGTGAGCCACTGACCCGAACCCCCCTCCTTTGCGCTCCATTTGCACGTTGTAGCCGTCGCTCCGCCGGAGACGGAAACGTGCCGCCGCCCGAGCTTCTCGCCGCCGTGGCCACAGTCGTCGTAGCTCCCAACCGAGCACACCCACGTGCTCACCGCGCCGCGTAGGTGCCGTAGGAGCTAAGCACGCCACTCCACGGCCACCGCAGCCCCATTCCCGAGTGCGCCCGAACTCCGGCCGCCGCCGAGGCCGACGCCGCGCTCAACCCCGGCCACCCTAGCTGCTGCCGCTTGCTGCACTAGACGCGGACGAGCTCCAGCATCACGTAGAGCCTCTCCGCCGCCGTTTTGGTCGCCGGAGGAGCATTTCTGAGCCGCCCCGCCATCTTTGTCGTCGCCGATGATGAGCCATGGGCCAAGCCCATGGGTTTGACCCCGGTTGACCGAGATTTGTCTTCCCCTGCGCCACTGACAGGTGGGTCCAACCCCTGTTAATCTCTGGTTTAGTTTTAAGTTAAACCCAATTAGACCTGAGGCACTGACTTGCAGGGCCCAGTGGTCAGGTTTGACCTGGGTTGACCATGTTGACCTGCTGATGCAGTGATGACATCATGCTGACTCAGTTATTAATTTTTTGGTTTAAAAATAATCCAGGAAATTTAAAAAAATAGTATAAACTTCAAAAAATCATATAAATTAAACCGTAGCTCAGAATGAAATAATTTATATATGAAAAATCATCGGAAAAATGCAAGGAATCCATTTATGCCAGTTTCATGCATGAAAAACCAACTTATACTTGCTGTATAAGTGAAAACGTAATAATGGCATGTTATATACTTAATTTGGGGTTTGCATATGAACCCTTGGTTCATATGGACTTCAACCAAATTGATGCTAGATGCATTAGGGCAAATCATAGCATCTTTGAAATGTCATCTTCATGCATCATATTGTTGCATATGGTTGTTTATTGATTGCCGGCACCGTCCCCTCTCGATAGGTTCTACTCCGGAAGGTGTCCCGAGTAACTGTCTGAGGAGCAGTGCTTCTTCGTGGATCTATCAGGAAAGCAAACCCCCTTGAGCATCTCGATAAATCCCACTCTCTCGCTCTTGCTCCTTTTACTGCATTAGGACAACAACGATTCAAACTGCTACTTTCTGCTGCGGTAGCTGAACCCATTCCTCTGCATGACCTGTCATTGCCACAGTAAATAGTTGAAACCCCCTCCAGCCTCCACGAGCTACTGTTCATCCACCGTCGACCTCCTCCAGCCTCCACCTGCGACTGTTCATCCACGGGCTCCTGTTCATCCAGCCTCCACCGCGCGCTACTCCACCGGCTACTGTTCAACCAGCACTCTCCGCGGGCTCCTGTTCAACCACCCCTCCACGGGCTACTGTTCATCCTGCCCTCCACCGTCTACTGTTCATCCTGCCCTCCACGGGGTGGTCCAGTTCATCCAGCCCTCCACGGGGTCCTGTTCATCCAGCCCCAACCGGCTCGATTGATCGGGGTCCTGTTCATCCAGAGGCAACACCACGGGGTCCTGTTCATCCACCCCCACCGGGAACTGTTCATCCACCCCCCCACACACACACAACGCTCACTGTTCATCCAGAGGCAGCATCGATCGGCTTCAGTTAGCAGCAGTAGCGAAGGAATCGCTCGATCGGGTTCAGTTAACAGCCATCGATCGATCGCTCGGGTTCAGTAACGCGTAGCCTACAGTGCAATCGCTCGGGTTCAGTTAGAGCCCGACGCCTCGCTCGGGTTCAGTTAGAGCCAACGCCTCACACACACGCGCGTACGTGTACAAGAGAAACGTGCATCGCTCAGCCCCGGACCTCCCACCGTAACCGGGAACTCCCCAAAATTTTCCTCGCCCTCGCTTCTACCACGGTTTTTTCCGTCATGGACGGCCCAAAGAATGTCATGCAACTGCGTCTCCGGCCCGCCCAGGACAAAAAGCCCATTTTCGGTCATGGTTTTTTGTCATAGAAGTAGGAGCCCACCACATCTATGATGATACCGGGGTTTGTCACAATTATCGTCATAGAAGTGTCATATGTATGACAGGAAAACATTTCGTTCGGCCCAAAATGTCACGGATGTGTCTTTTTTTTGTAGTGATAATCCACCTCGGTCATATCGTAGCGGTGCTTAGACGAAGCCCTGCGTCGGTAGCATCATCATCTCCGTCATCACGCTGTCGTGCTGACGGAACTCTCCTTCGAAACTCTGCTGGATCGGAGTTCGTGGGACGTCACCGAGCTGAATGTGTGCTGAACTCGGAGGTGCCGTGCGTTCGGTACTTGGATCAGTCAGATCGTGAAGACGTACGACTACATCAACCGCGTTCTCATAACGCTTCCGCTTACGGTCTACGAGGGTATGTGGACGACACGCTCCCCTCTTGTTGCTATGCATCACCATGATCTTGCGTGTGCGTAGGAAAATTTTGAAATTACTACGTTCCCCAACAGTGGCATCCGAGCCAGGTTTATGCGTAGATGTTATATGCACGAGTAGAACACAAGTGAGTTGTGGGCGATACAAGTCATACTGCTTACCAGCATGTCATACTTTGATTCGGCGGTATTGTTGGATGAAGCGGTCCGGACCGACATTACGCGTACGCTTACGCAAGACTGGTTCTACCGACATGCTTTCACACAGGTGGCTGGCGGGTGTCAGTTTCTCCAACTTTATTTGAATCGAGTGTGGCTACACCCGGTCCTTGTGAAGGTTAAAACAACACATACTTGATGAAATATCGTTGTGGTTTTGATGCATAGGTAAGAACGGTTCTTGCTCAGCCCATAGCAGCCACGTAAAACTTGCAACAACAAAGTAGAGGACGTCTAACTTGTTTTTGCAGGGCATGTTGTGATGTGATATGGTGAAGACATGATGCTAAATTTTATTGTATGAGATGATCATGTTTTGTAATCGAGTTATCGGCAACTCGCAGGAGCCATATGGTTGTCGCTTTATTGTATGAAATGCAATTGCCATGTAATTGCTTTACTTTATCACTAAGCGGTAGTGATAGTCGTACAAGCAATAGTTGGCGAGACGACAACGATGCTACGATGGAGATCAAGGTGTCGCGCCGGTGACGATGGTGATCATGACGGTGCTTTGGAGATGGAGATCAAAGGCACAAGATGATGATGGCCATATCATATCACTTATATTGATTGCATGTGATGTTTATATTTTATGCATCATATTTTGCTTAGATCGACAGTAGCATTATAAGATGATCTCTCACTAAATTTCAAGGTATAAGTGTTCTCCCTGAGTATGTACCATTGTGGAAGTTCGTCGTGCCGAGACACCACGTGATGATCGGGTGTGATAAGCTCTACGTTCACATACAACGGGTGCAAGCCAGTTTTGCACACGCAGAATACTCGGGTTAAACTTGACAAGCCTAGCATATGCAGATATGGCCTCTGAACACTTAGACCGAAAGTTCAAGCATGAATCATATAGTAGATATGATCAACATAGTGATGTTCACCATTGAAAACTACTCCATCTCACGTGATGATCGGACATGGTTTAGTTGATATGGATCACGTGATCACTTAGATGATTAGAGGGATGTCTGTCTAAGTGGGAGTTCTTAAGTAATATGATTAATTATACTTTAATTTATCATGAACTTAGTACCTAATAGTATTTGCTTCTCTATGTTGTTGTAGATAGATGACCCATGATGTCGTTATGTTGAATTTTAATGCGTTCCTTGAGAAAGCAAAGTTGAAAGATGATGGTAGCAATTACACGGACAGGGTCCGTAACTTGAGGATTGTCCTTATTGCTGCACAGAAGAATTACATCCTGGAAGCACCGCTAGGTGCCAAACCCGTTGTAGGAGCAACGCCAGATGTTATGAACATCTCGCAGAGCAAAGCTGATGACTACTCGATAGTTCAGTGTGCCATGCTTTACGGCTTAGAACTGGGACTTCAACGACGTTTTGAACGTCATGGAGCATATGAGATGTTCCAGGAGTTGAAGTTAATATTTCAAGAAAATGCCCGAATTGAGAGATATGAAGTCTCCAATAAGTTCTACAGCTGCAAGATGGAGGAAAATAGTTCTGTAAGTGAGCATATACTCAAAATGTCTGGGTATAACAATCACTTGATTCAACTGGGGGTTAATCTTCCTGCTGATAGTGTCATTGACAGAATTCTTCAATCACTGCCACCAAGCTACAAGAGCTTCGTGATGAACTATAATATGCAAGGGGTGGATAAGACAATTCCCGAGCTCTTCGCAATGCCAAAGGCTGCGGAGGTAGAAATCAAGAAGGAGCATCAAGTGTTGATGGTCAACAAGACCACCAGTTTCAAGAAAAAGGGTAAAGGGGAGAAGGGGAACTTCAAGAAGAACGGCAAGCAAGTTGCTGCTCAAGTGAAGAAGCCCAAGTCTGGACCTAAGCCTGAGACTAAGTGCTTCTACTACAAAGGGACTGGTCACTGGAAGCAGAACTGCCCCAAGTATTTGGCGGATAAGAAGGATGGCAAGGTGAACAAAGGTATATGTGATATACATGTTATTGATGTGTACCTTACTAATGCTCGCAGTAGCACCTGGGTATTCGATACTGGTTCTGTTGCTAATATTTGCAACTCGAAACAGGGACTACGGATTAAGCGAAGATTGGCTAAGGACGAGGTGATGATGCGCGTGGGAAATGGTTCCAAAGTCGATGTAATCGCGGTCGGCATGCTACCTCTACATCTACCTTCGGGATTAGTTTGATACCTGAATAATTGTTATTTGGTGCTAGCGTTGAGCATGAACATTATATCTGGATCTTGTTTGATGCGAGATGGATATTCATTTAAATCTGAGAATAATGGTTGTTCTATTTATATGAGTAATATCTTTTATGGACATGCACCCTTGTAGAGTGGTCTACTTTTGATGAATCTCGATAGTCGTGATACACATATTCATAATATTGAAGCTAAAATATGCAGAGTTGATAATGATAGTGCAACTTATTTGTGGCACTGCCGTTTAGGTCATATTGGTGTAAAGCGCATGAAGAAACTCCATTCTGATGGACTTTTGGAATCACTTGATTATGAATCACTTGGTACTTGCGAACCATGCCTCATGGGCAAGATGACTAAAACGTCGTTCTCCGGAACTATGGAGCAAGCAACAGATTTGTTGGAAATCATACATACTGATGTATATGGTCCAATGAATGTTGAGGCTCGCGGCGGGTATCGTAATTTTCTCACCTTCACAGATGATTTGAGAAGATATGGGTATATCTACTTGATGAAACATAAGTCTCAAACATTTGAAAAGTTCAAAGAATTTCAGATTGAAGTGGAAAATCATCGTAACAAGAAAATAAAGTTTCTACGATCTGATCATGGAGGAGAATATTTGAGTTACGAGTTTGGTCTTCATTTGAAACAATGCGGAATAGTTTCGCAACTCACGCCACCCGGAACACCACAGCTTAATGGTGTGTCTGAACATCGTAATCGTACTTTACTAGATATGGTGCGATCTATGATGTCTCTTACTAATTTGCCGCTATCATTTTGGGGTTATGCTTTAGAGATGGCTGCATTCACGTTAAATAGGGCACCATCTAAATCTGTTGAGACGACGCCTTATGAACTGTGGTTTGGCAAGAAACCAAAGTTGTCGTTTCTTAAAGTTTGGGGCTGCGATGCTTATGTGAAAAAGCTTCAACCTGATAAGCTCGAACCCAAATCAGAGAAAAGTGTCTTCATAGGATACCCAAAGGAGACTGTTGGGTACATCTTCTATCACAGATCCGAAGGCAAGACATTCGTTGCTAAGAATGGATCCTTTCTAGAGAAGGAGTTTCTCTCGAAAGAAGTGAGTGGGAGGAAAGTAGAACTTGATGAGGTAACTGTACCTGCTCCCTTATTGGAAAGTAGTTCATCACAGAAATCTGTTCCCATGACTCCTACACCAATTAGTGAGGAAGCTAATGGTGATGATCATATGACTTCAGATCAAGCTACTACTGAACCTCGTAGGTCAACCAGAGTAAGATCTGCA
The DNA here is from genome assembly GCF_018294505.1 of Triticum aestivum. Taxonomy (NCBI): domain Eukaryota; kingdom Viridiplantae; phylum Streptophyta; class Magnoliopsida; order Poales; family Poaceae; genus Triticum; species Triticum aestivum. The sequence continues at coordinate 107,343,577 of NC_057806.1, forward strand.
CCAGAGTGGTACGGTAATCATGTTCTGGAGGTCATCTTACTAGACCATGACGAACCTATGAACTATGAGGAAGCGATGATGAGCCCAGATTCCGCAAAATGGCTTGAGGTCATGAAATCTGAGATGGGATCCATGTATGAGAACAAAGTGTGGACTTTGGTTGACTTGCCCGATGATCGGCAAGCCGTCGAGAATAAATGGATCTTCAATAAGAAGACTCATGTTGATGGTAATGTTACTGTCTACAAAGTTCGACTTGTTGTGAAAGGTTTTTGACAAGTTCAAGGAGTTGACTACGCTGAGACTTTCTCACCCGTAGCGATGCTTAAGTCCATCCAAATCATGTTAGCAATTGCCACATTTTATGATTATGAAATTTGGCAAATGGATGTAAAGACTGCGTTCCTGAATGGATTTATGGAAAAAGAGTTGTATATGATGCAACCTGAAGGTTTTATCGATCCAAAGGATGCTAACAAAGTGTGCAAGCTCCAACGATCCATCTATGGACTGGTGCAAGCATCTCGGACTTGGAATAAACGTTTTGATAGTGTGATCAAAGCATATGGTTTTATACAGACTTTTGGAGAAGCCTGTATTTACAAGAAAGTGAGTGGGAGCTCTGTAGCATTTCTAATATTATATGTGGATGACATATTGTTGATTGGAAATGATATAGAATTTCTGGATAGCATAAAAGGATACTTGAATAAGAGTTTTTCAATGAAAGACCTCGGTGAAGCTGCTTATATGTTGGGCATCAAGATCTATAGAGATAGATCAAGACGCCTCATTGGACTTTCACAAAGCACATACCTTAATAAAGTTTTAAAGAAGTTCAAAATGGATCAAGCAAAGAAAGGGTTCTTGCCTATGTTATAAGGTGTGAAGTTGAGTCAGACTCAATGCCCGACCACTGCAGAAGATAGAGAGAAAATGAAAAATGTTCCCTATGCTTCAGCCATAGGCTCTATCATGTATGCAATGTTGTGTACCAGACCTGATGTGTGTCTTGCTATTAGTTTAGGGGGAGGTACCAAAATAATCCAGGAGTGGATCACTGGACAGCGGTCAAGAACATCCTGAAATACCTGAAAAGGACTAAGGATATGTTTGTAACACCCACAATGCGGCTATATCTCCCACGTGTCGGGGCACGACTTAGAGGCATAGCCGCATGGTAGGCTTATCGCAAGAGGGGTAATCTGTAGAGAAAATTCCTTATTTGACACTATCTTAAAATCTGTTTCCTTATTTGACACTGGAAAAGTTTTTCTTCCCTATTTGACACAAGTTCTAAATTTTATTCCCTATATGACATTTCCGTCCATTTTGAGCCTAAATGACACATGAAAAGATTCTTTTGCCCCTCATGTGGTATGTGTGTGAGGGGCAATAGCGCACGCACGCAGCATCAGTGCGAGGGAAAGAGAACACACGCAGCAACACATACACATGTACCAACACACACGCACGCGCGCACACACGCAACAACACGCACGCGCACGTGCACACACACACACGCAACAACATGCACGCGCACGTGCACACACACACACGCACACACGCGGCAACACACATGCACGCGCACACACACGCAGCAACACACACGCACACAGCACACACACATACACACACACGCAGCAGCAGCACACACACAGGCAACACATAGGCACGCAACAACACACACACACACGCGCGCGCACGTACACACGCAGTAGCAAACACACACTACAGCACACATGCACACACACACATGTGCGCGTGCACCCACACACGCAACAGCACACACGTGCGCGCACACACATACCGCATGAGGGGCAAAATCGTCTTTTCAGGTGTCATTTAGGCTTAAAATGGACAGAAGTGTCGTATAGGGAATAAAATTTAGGACTAGTGTCAAATAGGGAAGAATAACTTTTCCAGTGTCAAATAAGGAACCAGATTTTAAGACAGTGTCAAATAAGGAATTTTCTCTAATTCTGTACACATCCCATGTACTGAATAAGAAAGGGATAAAGAGTTGGCTTACAATCGCCACTTCACACAATACATAAATAATTCATACATCATCCAAAGTACAATCAAAGGTACGACTATGGAACCAAAATAAAAGAAGACAACCCCAAATGATAGATCCCCGATCGTCCCAACTGGGCTCCACTACTGATCATCAGAAAAAGAAACATAATAACGACCCAAGTCTTCGCCAAATTCCCACTTGAGTTCGGTAGCATCACTTGCACTGGTATCCTCGGCACCTGCAACTATTTGGAAGTATCCATGAGTTATGGTGACTCGGCAATCTCACACCCGTGAGATCAAGACTATTTAAGCTTATGGGTAGGAAAGGGTAATGAGGTGGAGCTGCAGCAAGCGCTAAGCAAATATGGTGGCTAACATACGCAAATAAGAGCAAGAAGAGAAGCAACGCAACGGTCGAGAAGCTAGAAGTGATCAAGAAGTGATCCTGAAACTGCTTACGTTCAAACATAACTCCAAAACCGTGTTCACTTCCCGGACATCCGCCGAAAAGAGACCATCACGGCTACACACGCGGTTGATGTATTTTAATTAAGTTAAGTGTCAAGTTCTCTACAACCGGACATTAACAAATTCCCATCTGCCACATAATCGCGGGCACGGCTCTCGAAAGTTTATACCCTGCAGGGATGTCCCAACTTAGCCCATCACAAGCTCTCACGGTCAATGAAGGATATTCCTTCTCCCAGGAAGACCCAATCAGTCTCGGAATCCCAGTTACAAGACATTTCGACAATGGTAAAACAAGACCAGCAAAGCCGCCCGATGTGCCAAGAATCCCGATAGGAGCTGCACATATCTCGTTCTCAGGGCAACACCGGATAAGAAATCCGTACAACTAAAACCAACCCTCAAGTTTCCCCGAGGTGGCGCTGCAAGGGGCTCTAGTTCAGACCAACACTTAGAGAAGCACTGGCCCGGGGGGGTTAAAATAAAGATGACCCTCGGGTCTGCAGAACCCAAGGGAAGGTATAGGTTGTTAGGGAAATGTAAAACCAAGGTTGGGCCTTGCTGGGGGAGTTTTATTCAAAGCGAACTGTCAAGGGGTTCCCATAACACCCAACCGCATTAGGAACGCAAAATCAAGGAACATAAAACCGGAACGACGGAAACTAGTGCGGCAAGAGTGGAACAAAACACCAGGCATAAGGTCGAGCCTTCCACCCTCTACCAAGTGTACAGATGCATTAATTAAATAAGAGATAAGTGATATCCCAACATATCCATGTACCAACATGGAACAAACTTCAACTTCACCTGCAACTAGCAACGCTAAAAGAGGGGCTGAGAAAAAGCGGTAACTTAGCCAAATAACAGTTTGCTGAGAAGGTGGGTTAGATGATTGACATGGCAATATGGGAGGCATGATATAACAAGTGGTAGGCAGCGCAACATAACAATAGAGCGAACAACTAGCAAGCAAAGATAGAAGTGATTTCGAGGGTATGATCATCTTGCCTGAGATCCCGCAAGGGAGAAGAACGAGTCCATGAAGAAGACAAACGGATGTAGTCGAACGAATCCTCACACCTCCGGAACGAAACCGAAGCTTCGGAGCGTGCGTTTTCGAAGCGCATCGAGTTCGTCAAGGGAAGTAGTCGTTCACGGCCATCGTGGAAGTCACGGTACAGGTTCGGGAAGCGGTAGAGATACTGGTCTTCGACAACGGTCGTCGTACACGTTCCGAGGTCGTGGGTAGAGTTTCTCGCGATCTCGGCGACGGTAGTGGAAGTAGATGTTCATGGCGACGGCAGTAGAAGTAGTGGTATTATCGGTCCTCGACAGTAGTGGTACACGTTTCGAAGAGGAACTTGACGAATCCGGGTAACTTGGGGGTCGACGGTAGTCGTTCACGTTCATAGTTGCACGAGTTTCTGTAGATGTTCAGAGTCATGGTAAGGAACTTGACGCATCGTTGAACTTGGCGTCCGAGGAATCCCGCGTAGTACACGAGTCGTAGTCGAACTTGACGGTTCCGTTACACGGTTCTTTGTAGAAGATAGTCGTACACGGATCTTCAGCCACGGTAGTTGTACACACGTTCAGAGAGAAACTCGGCATAACCAAGTACTTGGCGTTCTGGTGTGGTAGTCGTACTTGCGGTCTTGACGGTACAACACGAAACAACACAAGGGTCAGCAGCAAGGAGGCGATGGTGGTGGTCGAACGAGGCAGGGGCCAGGGGCAGCGAAGCAACAGCAACGTGCGGGCACCGATGGGCGCCATGGCCGTGAGGAGGAGGGGCTCTGCACGAGACCAGCAGCGAGGCATGCAGGCGTGCCGGTGGATGCAGAGGGTCGCCGGTCAGCGGAGGTACGATGGTGCGCCGGTAGCAGGAGGCGAAGGCGAAGTGGCTGGCGTCGGCCTTGGCGCGAAGCAAGGAGGCGGAGCTCCTGCTCGAGCAGAGGGCTCGGGCGTGGGTCTTGAGGTGCCGGAGACGGGAACGGGACCCTGCTGGCGGGATCCGGCCGGGAACGGGCGAGGACGGCGGAGGCCGGTCGGATCAGGTGGTGGAGACGAGGAACTCCGGCAGGGACGGCGGCAAGGTCACGGGGTCGGGCGCCGCGCCATGGAGAGGCGACCAAAGGGCAGGAGGCACGGACGCCAAGGCAAGGCGAGCGCAGCGCTGCGTGTGGGGCTGGGAGGCCGCGCATAGGAGGGGATGAGGGAGAGGGGCGATGGGAGATGGGGAACGAGCGCAGGGGAGCTCCTCTCCCTGGCGATGCGAGGCGGCGGCATGAGGATGGAGGGGATCGAGGGAGAGAACGAGAGGAGGAGGTCGGGGCTCGAGGCGTAGGATTAGGAAGGCAGGGGCCGGCTGGGCCTAAAGGGGCAAATGGGCCGGTGCTGGTGGTTGGGAGGTTGGGAGGCCCAGGTGGCCCGATAGGCTGGTTGGGCTCCTCTCTCTCTCTCTGTTGTTCTTCTTATCCATTTATAAGATATAAATGGAACTTGCATAAATACACAGAGAGGTAGCAGTGGAATTAGGGAGAGACAAAAATAGTTCTGGAGTCCTTGGAATATGGCCAATTAAAGAAAAGTGGTGTGAGGATTTTACAGACTATAAATTTAAACATGTTTGAATTTAATCCAAACTTGCATGAATTTATAACTAACCAAACCGAACCCAAGTGGGCTTAATTTTTATAGGATGGCCCTACATAATAGATATGATTTATGGGCACAAGATGAACATTTATAGAGGAAGTAAGAAAACCAAACATAATGAATTGAGTTCAATATGTTGAATTCGAAAACCCTATCAATGAGTTCTGGTTGGGACAAAATTTTACAGGGTGGCTGGACATATAAAACTTGCATTAAGAAGAGGGTTTGGGTAAGAATTGGAGAAGTGGAAATGCAACTCAAATAGAGGAAGAGCAGGGAACGAAGGAAGTAGCACTTTGGGATTTGGAAACTTGGGCTAAACCAAGTTAAAGTTGAGCAATGAGTAAAATACAAAGGATCAAAGAGAAGGAGTTGCAATACACATGATGCTCATGGCAACATGAATGACCAAATGCAATATGACAAGAGATATGCATGGCAATGCAATATAACCGATGATGAACATGATGCAAGAAGCATAATATGACAATGGGACTCATCATGATTATGGCATAAACATATAGAAATGAAATATGCAAAAACATTATGATAATGCAACAAACATAGCAAACACACGACAACAACTAAGATAAAAGGAAAGCATCTAGAGCATCGGTCTTGGGGCGTCACAATGTTTCTCGTTTATGGAGGTGACAAAGAGATCGTCGTAAATGATTACGTCAATGCAAGCTTTGACACTGATCCGGATGACTCTAAGTCACAAACCGGATACGTATTTATATTGAACGGTGGAGCTGTCAGTTGGTGTAGTTCTAACCAAAGCATCATGGCGGGATATACGTGTGAAGCGGAGTACATAGCTGCTTCGGAAGCAGCAAATGAAGGAGTCTGGATGAAGGAGTTCATATCCGATTTAGGTGTCATACCTAGTGCATCGGGTCCAATGAAAATCTTTTGTGACAATACTGGTGGAATTGCTTTGGCAAAGGAATTCAGATTTCACAAAAGAACCAAGCACATCAAGAGATGCTTCAATTCCATCCGTGACCAAGTCAAGGAGGGAGACATAGAGATTTGCAAGATACATACGGATCTGAATGTTGCAGACCCATTGACTAAGCCTCTCTCACAAGCAAAACATGATCAGCACCAAGACTCCATGGGTGTTAGAATCATTATTGTGTAAACTAGATTATTGACTCTAGTGCAAGTGGGAGACTGGAGGAAATATGCCCTATAGGCAATAATAAAGTTGTTATTTATATTTCTTTATATTATGATAAATGTTTATTATTCATGCTAGAATTGTATTAACCGGAAACTTAGTACATGTGTGAATATATAGACAAACTAAGTGTCACTAGTATGCCTCTACTTGACTAGCTCGTTGAATCAAAGATGGTTAAGTTTCCTAGCCATAGACATGAGTTGTCATTTGATTAACGGGATCACATCATTAGAGAATGATGTGATTGACTTGCCCATTCCGTTAGCTTAGCACTCGATCGTTTAGTATATTGCTATTGCTTTCTACATGACTTATACATGTTCCTATGACTTTGAGATTATGCAATTCCTGAATATCGGAGGAACACCTTGTGTGCTACCAAATGTCACAACATAACTGGGTGATTATAAAGTGCTCTACAGGTGTCTCCGAAGGTACTTATTGGGTTGGCATAGATTGAGATTAGAATTTGTCATTCCGATTGTCAAAGAGGTATCTCTAGACCCTCTCGGTAATGCACATCACTATAAGCCTTACAAGCAATGCAACTAATGAGTTAGTTGCAGGATGATGTATTACCAAACGAGTAAAGAGACTTGCCGGTAACGAGATTGAACTAGGTATTAAGATATCGACGATCGAAACTCGGGCAAGTAACATACCGATGACAAAGGGAACAACGTATATCGTTATGTGGTTTGACCGATAAAGATCTTCGTAGAATATGTGGGAGCCAATATGAACATTCAGGTTCCGTTATTGGTTATTGACCGGAAACGTGTCTCGGTCATGCCTACATAGTTCTTGGCCCCATAGGGTCCGCACGTTTAACGTTCGGTGACGATCGGTAATATGAGTTTATGTGTTTTGATGTACCGAAGGTAGTTCGGAGTCCCGGATATGATCACGGACATGACTAGGAGTCTCGAAATGGTCAAAACATAAAGATTGATATATTGGAAGCCTATATTTGGACATCGGAATAGTTCCGGGTGAAATCGGGATTTTACCGGAGTGTCGGGGGGTTACCGAAACCCCCCGGGGGTTAATGGGCCTTGCTGGGCCCTAGTGGAGAGAGAGAGGGGCCGGTCAGGGCAGGCCGCGCGCCCCCTCCCCTTGAGTCCGAATAGGACAAGGAAAGGGGGGCGGCACCCCCCTTGCCTTTCCCCTCTCCCACTCCTTCCCTCCCCCTTCTAGTGAGACTAGGAAAGGGGAGTCCTACTCCCACTAGGAGGAGGACTCCTCCTCTTGGCGCGCCCTGCTAGGGCCGGCCGGCCTCCCCCCTTGCTCCGTTATATACGGGGGCAGGGGGCATCCCATGACACACAAGTTGATCAGTTGATCTTTTAGCCGTGTGCGGTACCCCCCTCCATCATAATCCACCTCGGTCATATCGTAGCGGTGCTTAGGCGAAGCCCTGCGTCGGCAGCATCATCATCTCCGTCATCACGCCATCGTGCTGACAAAACTCTCCTTCGAAGCTCTGCTGGATCGGAGTTCGTGAGTCGTCACTGAGCTGAACGTGTGCTCAACTCGGAGGTGCCGTGCGTTCGGTACTTGGATCGGTCAGATCGTGAGGACGTACGACTACATCAACCCCGTCTCATAACGCTTCCGCTTACGGTCTACGAGAGTACATGGACGACACTCTCTCCTCTCGTTGCTATGCATCACCATGATCTTGCATGTGCGTAGGAATTTTTTTAAATTACTATGTTACCCAACACATGCATACCAAATAGGGGGCCAAAGTCGACAGCGGTAATTTGGGGCATGAAGTCCTCGTGGTTACCCCTGGCATGGGAGAACCTTTCTTGAGACGCTGGTGCCGCTTGCTTCCTAACACGTGGAAATAGCAAGCATGATAACTGCATGTTGTCAAGCTCATAGCTTCACATAAGCAAATAGGTAGCAAGTTGGAAGCATGTGTTGGAGGTGACATGGCCACAACATCAAGGTTTAGATAAGCAAAGAGGAAGCATGTTGCATAATATTTATGATTAAGGATTTTACCACATACAATTTTTATGATTACATGGAAGCAAATTATTTTCTTATAGTGGGAGCAAATGTTTTTTCTTTAGATGCATATTACCAACTGGGTTGAAGCATATGCATAATCATATGATGAAACTAATTCCCTTTTTTCACTCAAAAATGGTAATAATTATGTTTTTGATGGAAATAAAGTTGTATCACGTTGGAAGCAACAGTCTCGTTGATGGAAACAATATCATGACCTGGTTTTGTAGAACTTGTTTCCCACTAAATTTGTGATAAAAATATATTAAATTTAAGCACAATTTATTAAGTGTGGAAACAAATTCTCTTATCGATGGAAACATAATGTGCTTCGTGGTTTTCTTATGCTTCACCCACGGGTTCATGTCGCTCCTGGCGACGCCTTCATGTTTTTGTTTGTGTACACTGGGCGCAAATACAATCGAACTAGATCGAAGCGATCGTCGGTTGTTGTGGAAGCAAATATTTTGGCTGGCCGAAGCAAACAAATTCTATCCAGATGGAAGAAATCTACATTGGCAAACAAATTCTAACCAGACGGAAGCAATCTCTATTTTCCATGGAAGCAAGCAATTTCCGAGGCCGGCAGAAAAAACAAGATCATGTGTACGAGACAAGTATAGAAGCAAATCACATGCATGGAAAGTTGGAAACAGATAGCAAGACGCCTAATCAATTTGATATGCCATGATTTATAGGAGTAGTTGTTAGGAAATAAACAGATCGTAATTACTTCCTCCTTTTCGGTTTATAGGGCTCAATTCAAAAATCTCACCAACCAAGGTAGATTGTGAGTGGTGGAATACTTTTTGTAATTTACAAAAGCACCCAATTAATGCTCTTGCTTTCCTAAAAATTTATGTTTACCAATGTATTGCAATGCATGCATGCATAAAGTACATGCATTGGTCAATTTTCTTTTAATACTTGCATGCAATTATTTAACGCATCTTGGAATCTGAACTTGTGATGAGGAACAATCAAATTGAGTCTTATAAAATGGAAAAACTAAAATTTTAAGATAAGCCTTATAAACCGAAAAGAAGGGAGTAGTACAAAATCATGCATGCGATATAATTAAGGGGTGCACATTTTAAGGAAGCAATAGACACACCACTGCATCACGTGAGGGGGCTCCCAGATCCGGTGGCTATCATGCATCCCATCATACGGTCTATCACTAGTCTGATAAAATGCAACGATCAGTAATCTGATACCTAGCGGCTCCCTTTAAAAATTGCACTAGCTTGTATTGGTTCTTCCATGTCTTCAAGCAATGCAAATTTTATGAATATTGTGTGTAACTTGTATATAATGAATTATATGGTTCATTTTGTTTTTACTATGACTTGTTTATTTTTATTTTTCTACAAAGGTAGGTCAAGTCCAGGAATTTTATCTATTATAGATAAAATGTATCTCTTCTAAAAGATAGATAATTTTTTTCAACTAATATATGCTCATCTTTTTTTTATTATGTAGGTTGTCTTTTTATGATTTTGGATTACCTTTGTAGGCAGGGAAATTTTTGTTTTTGCCACTCTAGATTTTGCCAATTTTCCTTATGCCACTTTAGATTTTGACATTTCACTTTTACCATTCTTAGTTTTTGACAATTATCACAATTGCCATTCCCGTGGCAAAAGCAAAATGTTGAGAGTGGCAATTGTGATAATTGTCAAAAGCTAAGAGCAGCAAAAATGAAATAAAATTATTTTGCTTTTGCCACAGAATGGCAATTGTGATAATTGTCAAAATCTAAGAGTGGCAAAAGTGAAATGTCAAAATCTAGAGTGGCATAAGAAAAATTGACAAAATCTAGAGTGGCAAAAACAAAATTTTCCCTACTTGTAGGCATGCTATGAATGAAAAAATCCATATGTTTTTGAACACGATACAATTGAAATCGCTCACATACACGAGCATACGTTCACTCATATAAAGGCACGCACACACACCCTACCCTTATGAGCACCTCTGAGAGACTGAGATTGACAAAGTCACCAACAACACCTTCAGTGTCGACGGGAGCGTCTCCTCCCACTAAACGCACATCGCCGAAAGACCTGAAATAAATTCAGGAAAATGCGAGCACCAATATCAAGTCTAGGACTTGTGCTGGTGATATCACTGTCCTCCTAACCATCAAACCATTGGTTGATTCACAAACAACAACAAAAACATATTCAGTCAAAAACAAGGAAATTTTGATTGATAAAGTTAGAAAAGTTGCTAATTCCATTGCCCCCAATGCAATCTAGCCATGTTTAGTAAAATGTATCTTTTGTGTGTGTGCTTATTGGCGTAGTTCGTTCTTGAGTGTTGGAGCTGGTAAAAAACAATTGTAAAAGCTTGATTTACTACTAAAATGAAAAGAACAAAATAGCATTTGTCATATGCAAATCCAATAGCTAGACTAAAACTGACTAGGTTTTAAAAAGATCGGGTAACTTCTTTTGAACTTCGGCGAGTTTATCTAATTAATAATCATATGCTTTACAATAAGCGGAATAAGGAAATCAGGGAGTTTATCATGCCACACCCTTGACTCCTGACCCAAAAAACTAAAACGAGCATAGTATGAGCACACTCATTTACATCACGCACACAATGATTTATCATCGCCTTGCCGAAAGAACTCAACAACCTTTCGACATCGGGTAACTTAGTACCCCTCCTTGTCTCAAAAAAAAAAAACTTGGTACCCCTCCGTTTCTGAAAAGAACGCCTATAAATATTAGCAGGTCATCCCCTGCTAAATGGACTTGTGGCCCATTGGTACGTCTGCTATGACCCACACTGCCTAAACAGATTTGCGGCCCATTGTACGTTTGCTCACTTTCAACTCAGTATGCTCGACTTTCTCACATGCACCCGAATGAACAGTAAATTAAGAAAAAAATATCAATTATTTTTTAACTTTTGTGTGATTAACATGTTTCATCTGCGTGCAAAGTTTAATCATTTATAACGCTATGTGCAACAATAACATAATGGATGCTCCAAAAAATTGTTTCTGAAAACATTTTAGTGTACCAATTTTGTTCTTTTTTGCTAGACTGCTATGAATGCCATTACATCACAAAAAATTGCACATAGGTAGAAAGCAAAGGAATGTTTGTTACCATAAAAATAAAAATGAATTGTTTGCCATCTTTGTGGATTTTACTATTCATGGTAGGAGCATTTGAGCTTGGGAAATAGAATGACACATTAAGAGTGAAATGTTGTCACGGGATCATATCATGTGGAGAACTGAACTAAGCTCGGAGTCTTTCGACAAAATAGATTCACATACCAGCTGACAGATACTGAATGGGCAACGAGCTGCCCATACAAGCAGCAAATCCCGCGTAGATTTAATTTCCTTCGGAAGAAAACCCATAAAGAACTGCTAATCAGCAGCAAATATCACAGAAATATCAAGTCCAGATTACCAGCACATACAAACCATCCAGATTACCAGCACATACAAACCATCCAGATTACCAGCACATACATAAACCATCTACTAAACGAGAGCAGATAGGAGTGACAGAGATGGAATCAACATATATGAATCAAGGGGTGCCCAGCTCGGATCAGATACAGAGTTGAATGAAACAGGCCAAAAGAATGATGTATAGTACAATGCCGTCACAGCCTCAGCAGGGGAGCACTAATCAACACGCTCCAATCACAGAAAGCAATACAACGAATGGGTGATCACCATTACACGGATGCAGCTGGATAAGCCAACCAAATCAACACGTAAATCCCTTCCTCTGTGTTGAGAGGAGCGTTGGTCAGAAAAATCAAGTCAGTTTTTGTACAAACATCTCCTCTCTGTCTTCCTAGCTACAAAGGAGGAGCATCATGCCTTTGGATGGTCTCCAAAATCAGCTCCCTACGAAAAAGGCTTGCTTCATTCCAGTGATATGTCGGAACGAGCAGGAACTACAAACCTAATAATCTCTGGGGATCCCAATGCTGATGCTGACAGGAGAGACTGGGTGGAGGTTACAAAGGTTCAAGCTTGCCAGTAGGCCGAAGGTTGCATCGTAGGATACCTGGCCTGCACAAATCACCAAACAAAGATGACATCATATTTCAGAATGGTTCTCAACTATTTTGCTTGTTATTTTTCAGTCACTTGCACACACAAGTGTTAAATACTGTGCCAGCTACTATAACTGCTTACTGAATTCTGAAAAGGATGCCAAAGCCAGCTCCCAGTTAATTTCTGTCCACTCCATAATTTTCAATAGGAAGTCGTAACTTTTTCATAGAGCCAAACCAAAGCAGAAATGTATGGCAATATATGATTATATATGCAAGGACATCCCACAAATTATACTGCTGAACTAACACTCGTGGGATAAAAAGGACATGCTAGCCTGACGAGTTATTAGTAAAAGCAGCATCAACACTCGAGCACAAACAGCTTACTCTGCTACATGCAGAACGTACAAGGCCTACAGGGGTGCCTAACTACCTAAGGATAGAACTGACCTATTGGTTTCTAGCGCCACCAAATCTTCTGATGCTACCAAAAAGTTATTGAAAGTTCTATTTTATTTTAGATTGTACTCCCTCTGTAAAGAAATATAAGAGCGTTTAGATAACTAAAGTAGTGACCTAAATGTTCTTATATTTCTTTATGGAGGGAGTATTAATTTGTAACATAATCTAGCATGCTACAAAAATTAAAAATTAAAAAGGGCAGCCCAGTGCACGTAACTCCCGCTTGCGCAGGGTGCGGGGAAGGGTCCGACCACTTTTTGTCTTTTGTATGCAGCCTTTCCCTGCATTTCTGCAAGAGACTGTTTCCAGGACTCAACCTGTGACCTGATGGTAACAAGGAACAGCTTCACCGCTGCGCCAAATGCTACAAAAATCAAACTCAAACAGAACACATGTAACAAGCAACATAAAGGAGAAATTCTGCTGTCAATAGTACCTCCCTCCCTCAATCTCTCCAGGATACTGTCATTTGAGTTGCATAACCATGAGTTTGATCCTTTAGGTAAGGAATCATACAGAGATAAGAAAAGTAGGAACTTAGTCACTAATCTTCATATAGGTATAGGCCAACTCTCTTCGTGTGTTTACTGTGCCATTGATAAAAGAACAAAGCATGCCTAGACAGGCGTTTAATGTGCGCATAATTGCACTCAAGACGCATGCCTAGTGCCTTTTCCCACTTAAACTCACACAACTTTCATGCAGTGTCGCTGATGCAGCCAACATAGAATGTTCTCTCTCTTAATAATCAAGTACTAGCACATTTCTAATTTCTAAGAAGTTGGTCAAAATACTACTGTACCTGTTTTGGTCTTAACCCACAACAGAGAGTAATCAGGATTATGCTTACTGTCATCAGAAACCCAACAACAGAGAGTAATCATGACTATGCTTACTACCATCGGAAACCCCCTAAACCCTGGCTATTGCTCAAAATTTCTTCTCATCGCTGACAAACATTAGGGCACAATAATCCAGGCGCCCTTAGTTTAAAAGCAGGCTGTGACGCATATCAACACATAAAACTCCCAATCTAAAGTTTCTACCATACGACATGTAGTGCAAAGTCTACATAAGATTATTTACTACAGTTGGGTATCCTTGTCTGACTTTCAGGTAACCACAACAGACGTGCGCTGCATTGCCTAGAACAAACTGGTGTGGGCTCAATCTCATTTGATTATGTTCAGTTTAAATGAAACTCCCAAGCAAGTAAGGAACTGATAGCCAGCAGCAATTATCACAAGTGAAACATTTCAACATACCTCAAGAGTCCACAAATTGGAGATCCACCGTCAAACTGAAATGATCATAGATCCCTTCTCCCACACTCCAGCTCGCCATAATGCAACTCCATTCTGGGCACTGCACTTCTTCCACCAACCATATTAAATCTGGGGCAGTTCCTGTGGGTTATCCATTGATGCCCTCAATATCATCCCAGCCCTCCGCTTCCGGTCATCCTTTTGTTCCTCCTTCAAAAACGACGGGTCCTCCCTCAGATCCATGGAATTTGAATTGAGGGCCACTGCCAGGGGCTTCTTGTTTACTCCAATCTTCAGGTGCACTGGTGCCCTCACCTTTGGAACAATGCTCTTTTGGTTCTGATTCTGGTCCCAACCTGTCCCAGAATCAAGCTCCATAGCATTTGCACCCTGAATTGCTGGTGCAAATGCATCAAGGACAGAAAGTTTCTTCCGCTCAGAAGGGATATCAACCTCTGACACCTCCTTGTCTCCATGCGGCAAAGCAGGCTCAAGAAAAGGATTTCTCTTGCTCCCAGCCGGTTGTATCTCCTTCCCTTTGGCTGCACTATCCTCAGAAACCGCTGGCCGAAACCCATCAGCGCCCGCAAGGGCCAATCGTTGCTGCAAACTGAGCAGCGACTTCTCGGCCTTCCTCCGCTGCCGCACCTGTTCGACCATGTCCACCCTGTCCTTGGCCGCCTGCTCACTCCACACCTCTGTCCTGACGTAGGTGTGTGGGTCCGGGAAGGCCGGTAGCCACTCAGGAACATGCCTCATCCCAGTCTCCCTCTCAGCCACAGCAAAGCTGGGCGTGGGCTGCGGAGCGCGGGGTATAGGGAACTTGGGCAATGGACGCGTGAATGGCACCTCGTCCTTGGAGTCGACGAACGCCATGAGGTCCTTGACGACGCCTGAGCCAACGAGGCAGCGGCCTGAGGTGCCGGCCCCGGCGAAGCCATCAAAGTCGGTGCCGATTTCCTCGAGGGACTGGATGATGTCGTACTCGTTGGCGAGCGCGCGGCCGGCGAGGTTGGCGTGGAAGGCCGCGGCCCTCCCGAGGTGCGTGAGGTAGCGGAGGAGGACGTCGACGAGCGCGTCCACGGCCGAGCGGTGCGTGCAGTCGAAGCCCGCGGCCTCGAGCGCCTGCGCCACCGCCGCCCGCGCCACCGCCCTCCCGAACTCGTCCCCGCTGCCGCTGCCGCTGCCGCTGGTGCCCGCGCGGTCACTCATACTGCTCCCTCTTGTCCTCCCGCCGCTCCCGACCGGTCATACCGTCGAGCACCTGGCGGGCGTGGCGGTCCCAGATCCGGAGCTAGGGTTAGATCTCTGCTCGGGCCACGCCGTCCGCGCCACCATCCAGGGCGAGCCGGGGCGAGCTAGACGCAGCCGCGCGCCGGAATTGCGCGCCCGACCGCCCGCCTCGAGCTCGCGCCCCCGGCGGGATTCGAATTCGGTCGGCGCGAGACGACGCGGTGGCTGGGGGCGGGGATTGGGCGGGAAATCGGGAGCGGGGTGGGTTTGGAAGCAGGAGACCGTTGGGGATTTAGGGTTTGGGGAGGGGAGCACGCGCGGGGGGTTTGGGTGGGGCTCTCTCTGATCCGAGCACGCGGGCGGGGAAGCGAGGGGAGGTGGAGACGAAGGCCTTGGGGAGAAGGGAAGAACGCGTCCGCTTGACTTTATAGAGGAGGGCGTGTGGAAATCCCGTGTGCGCGAGCCGGGTGCGCGGAGCTCGGCGGGGACACGTGGCGATGGACGGTTGGTTTCGCCTCGTGGATTCTTTCCAGCGTGGACGCCGTGTTCTCCACGACGGGGTTCTGTTGCTCGGGCCTCCGCAGAGGAAGGCGGCCCAACTGGCCCAGTTACAAGTGAAATATGCCAAAGGACAACACTAAAATAGTACAGACATTTGCCTCAAAAAAATAAAAATAGTACAGACATAAACTGGAAAATAAAAACTAGATTCCTCTGTTCTGTTATCCATGGTTGCAATGAATAAGACGGTATGAGAAAGAACAAAATTTTCATGGCTGAACAGCCAGTGATAAAGCATTGGCATGCTTCATGCCAACATGACTACAACCCATAACAGGATGAACTGAACAGAAGAACCGGACCGATCACCGGCATCTGTGCCGCTGGGAACATGTGGCAATGCAGCATCTGGCATGTCGATTTAGGTCTGTTTGCCCCGTCAGTGGTTACGCTTGTGGACCTCCACGCTGCCTGCCGATGCCAGGTTCGCGGCTCGGTTGCTGCCAAAGTTCTTGCGGTTTGATTCCCTTGCTATTCTTGAACCAAACTGCACAAAGCATCAGATGGATTGTAAGTGAGGACACATATTGTTGTCTACAACTCCCTACGGTCCATATTACTTGTCGCTCATCCGGATGTATCTAGAATTGAAATACGTCTAGATACATCCGTTTGAGCGACAAGTATTATGGATCGGAGGGAGTACAATCCAAATAGTGTAACTTATCAACACACAACACTACAACTATTCTACTGAAGGAAACAAATGGTTATAAATTATGTACCTGGATTGCTCGCTTTGGCAAAAAAGCAGCTTCTTGTAGACCCAGCAGCTTTGCAACCTGCAACAGTGTCACATTATTGAATCAGCAAAAGGGGATGGAGATCAGAACATAGTCTGTAACAACTTAAATATAGGTAGAGTTAAGAAAAACGGAATGCAAACCTCTCTCAGAATCTTCTTATCACCCTTCCCCACGGGCTCATCAAGTTTAGCGATATCCCATAGTGGGATTTCCAACAATGTTCTGATCACACTCTCATCAAGAAATGGAAAACGAGCCTGTCATGGGCACATGGGTACACATCAGCCACTAAAAGCCTATAGCCAAAGCTGAACTAAAAAAGCATGACGAAGATTACCTCCTTGCCATGGTCAGAAATGCACCTATCATCTCTTCCCATGTTTCTTTTCCAAATTCTTTGCACATCTAGTCTCATTTCCTCGTCCAGTGAAACCCATCTAAATAGGGGTACAAAAAATGAATTTAATTTGTTTTTGCAATATCTGCAAAAATATCTCAAACGACAGTCACATTATTTAGCAATGCAGTGCACTAAATCAATGCATACATACCCTCCAACTCTATATTTAGTACGATGTCTACCATAACCAGCACACTGCTCATCAGCTCCAGAACCGACTAAAAGGACTCTAGATGTTGACTTGTGTTTGTAGCGATCACCATCTTGCCCATTCACCCAACCATCCCCGCTAGCAGCTAACCATAGGGCTACACCAATGTTCAAATCCTGTGCAAAAGATCCAGCATTTTAACTCAAATAAATCTAACAGGAGCAAAAGAGCATAGTAAAGATTTACCAACAGTCCATCATATTTTCAAATTAAACAGATATGTGTGAATGAATAGAGCTGCAGTGCTAAATATTATCTTCTATTGTCCAGTACGTGGTGCACACACATGAAGACGATTGTGTCATATGACGGAACTATGGTGAACTGTGGTCTCAAGGATGCCAAAGGGTGTTCAGATTTCTACTCCCATCAGTCCACCACTGATCTTACTGCAGCCTCTTACACATAATCTCCCACAGAACCACTAGGAAGACACAACCACCATAACAAACGCACATAATAACCAGGTATTTTTATAAGTAAATAAAAACTTGGTTAGAAGGGATGGGGAATTCAGGGGGTCGGGAGTTGATGGGCATGCGGATGTAAGTGAGATGAGTACTGGAAGTTTAACGGTCCAAATGTGCATCGTTGCTCAAAGAATGTTTAATAAATCTTAGTGTTTCATCATAAATTGGGATGTCTTAAAACTACAAATCAAATTCCTCAAGAGTTTCTCGTCTATTGCAAAACAGGGTACCAGGACTAAAAGCAAACACCCATTTCAAATCCTACCTTAAACTTCCTCCTCTAAACTCCATCTCCCAATTACTCCCTCCGGTCCTTTTTACCTTGCGCATAACACAAAGCCCGGATACCAAGGAGAGGCAGCCATGCAAAAAACTGGACAATTTTACCCCCACAACAGTGTGATCTGTGTATACGGATACCCTGCTGAAAAATAACTGCAGACGCTTTGATTGGCTGTCCTCCTTTGACTCCTCATAGCGCAGGCCCCTGCATGCATGCTCTGCATGCCAATTGGTTACTGACAGGTGCTAATTAAGGGATGGGATGGAAAGGGCAGTGGCATGGATGGAAAGACTAGCTGCGGTGGCTTAGTACGCAGACTATTAAGGGAAAAATTGAAAAAATTTATACGCAGACTATTGAGGACCGGAGGGAGTATTAACAAACAGGTATAGTCAATTAGACCAGACTAAACTCTTATCTTTTATTATATACCAAATGTGATCCCAAAAGAAAAGATGGTCTCGAGTCTTGACGTTTGGTATTGTCATATGCAAAGAAAAAAAAGATGCATGATTCGAAGTTTACAGCACCATTCCAAAATCCAAATCCAAGATGAATTAAATCAAGTGACACTGCATGGATGACTCGATCGTTCATATGTTGTTTGGCCTTCAGCCTTGTAAACCAAGGAAACTAACCTAATGAAGCATTAGTAGGATATAAGAAGATACACACCATATATGTATTTGAAGGGTATATCAGTGACATCACGTGTTCACTTTCCTCTTTCAAGTTGGCCAAATTACTGTCAATCTCAACAAGACGCCATCTGCAAATAAGACAGTGAAATGAATATCATAGTGAACACTTCATTTAGTATTAGTCTGACACTCTGATACAAATTTCTTTTTACATGGCCAGACCAATGCATGAGCATAATATGCTAGCATGGTAAAATAAAAATGCAGGACAAAAAAAGTTAATCGATAAGTGAACGATGCATCACAAGGATACAGTATCAATCACTCCAATTAAAGCAACAGAACATTTACAGTGAATGATGGGCATGAACGAGGAACTAAGAAAGCACAACTGTAAAATAATGCAAGACGCAGATGACAGATTATGCACATTAGAGCATATTGATCATCTGATGGATAGAAGGCTTGCAAAGTAAACAACATAAGGTTCATCATGTATGAGGAATTCATTAGGCTATAGCACAAGTGCCAGAATTTGAGTCCAGAATTCATTTTGCACAGAAACATGATGAAAGTACTGTCTGTCTTTTGATATGTGCAAACCAGCAACAATACAAAATCATCTATGTTCAGCACCAGATACAAGCCATCAAGGCAAAGAATATGGAAAGTTCACGTCAAATCACCTCCGCAGAGGGGAGATTCTCTGAAGCTCCTTCAGTCCTGCCAGTGAAGAAACTCTATCTGGAGCTAGCTGCCCATCAAAACTGACATTCAGCAAATCAATTGTCCCTGCGCAAAATCTTAGTTAGCTTTCCTCAAAAACCAAAGTTTGTGGTGTACTATGTAGCAGCTAACTTCCATGCTATTATGTTAAAAAGAAGATAGTGATGAATAAAATGTAGTAGGAACACACTTGAACATACATTTGGAATCAAGGCACTGGTCTAATAATGCTGGAAGTATCATGGAGTCCAGGCCACCAGAGAAAAGGATTGCTATCGGGGCCAACTCCGCTTCCTCGAGTTTATTCAGATCACCCTGTCCACAACAAGGACTCTGTAAAGTTGGCCTGATAGACTAGTAACAGAAAATGCAACATGAAAAAGGTAGCAGCATTTTCCTTCCAAGAAAGAAGATAGAACCATTTCAATGAAGGTCTCAAAACACTGGTGGAGTTGTAAAAAAAGAAGGCAATATTACGAATATGTTGGTTACTCACCTGATACAGTATGTTCACATTGGTTCGCAGCATTACAGATTCCCTTAGTGCAATTAATACTCTATGTGCTGAAACATGATAGAAAAGTCTCACCATTAGTAACTTCGTAAAGTTAAAATATCTCGGGTAATTTTTAGCAAACATCTGATGCACCTGACTGTATACCTGGAGATAAGCAAATATCTGATGGGAGATCTCTTTTCTCAAACCCATTACTTGTACTGTCTTCAGCTTCTCTAGAGTTTCTGAAACACGACGACAAGTGATGGTTCCCTTTGTCAACCGAACCCATAGCCGAAATCAACCCATCCACAGTAGGAACTGTCGATTTTCTCTCCCATCGTATTAAAGTATGCAACGAAGAATCCGTCCAATCATGTTTTCTAACTACACATCCTTCCTTCGTACATGCGGCATTATTATCAAGGTCTTTCAGGTGAATGCTGTATATCCCACAAGGAAGCTCTTCCCAGTAGCAAACTTTGGTGTGGTCAGAAAAATCAGGGTCTGCTCCTGCCTCCAAACCACTTACTTTTGTTGCTGCAAGAGTGAAGAAGAGTATATATGAGAATGGACATGCACAATTAGATATGAGTTACAACATTGAAAGCATGTACAAATTCAGAAACATCACAGTTTATTTTCAGTTCAGGAATGTTTTCACCTTTTGAAAAAGATGATGAACAAACCATTGATAAGATACTAAGATAGATACATCAACTCACGCTTATCTTACCAGAGTTATTCCTTGAAAACGAAGGGGGTGATACTGATGATAATATAAAGCGTGAATCATCAGGAGTGGGCCAATGTACCAACAGGCTTCTTCTCCCAAATGCATCCCGGCCAAACCACAATGTTTTTGAGTCTGTCTGGAAGTTCAATGCGACATTGATGTTAGGAAACAGAGTCTACAATGAAATGAAAACAAGCCAAACATCACAATTACCTGCCTGCCAATATATCAAAGCCCATGGTCCTTTAATAGTGGAGAGGATCCGTGGAACTGATTTCCCTACGCTCTCACGGCAAGGGTATGCTTCATCTCTATCAGCAACATGGAGGTCACAGCAACAGCAAGATTCCAGTGAAGACAAGAGCGATTGTGTATCATTCTGATCATTGGCAATGTTAATTCCTCCATATATCTCACCTTATAATGAAAATAATAAGAGCAGTGTGAATTTTCATGTAACGTAATAACTCAGGTCCTTAGATACTTGGATTAAAGGAAAGCAACAATAATATGCCATTGATACATCGATGTGTGATTTTAACTGAACCATCAGAAGCATTTCCTGTGTACTGAAGTCAGATATATGTGAATCATGCAAAAGGGATTACGGTTGCTGTTGAATGTAAATCTGATCAACAAACCATTTAAGAAACATAATCAACTAAATATGTAACTGAATATGGTGGAACTTGTTATAAGCACTACCAAAAATGTGTATGTCCCAGTATACAACAGCATATATGAAACATATCAGAAGACATCGATTTGTAAGGAAAAGAAAAAGGAAAACAATACTGTCTTTTTAGTTTATAAAAGCATTACCATTATACACTAGAACACTTCCTGATTGCGCCACCAGTGGCTGCGAAACCGGCTCAGCTCCCCTGAGCTGCAGTGTCGCGCCAATGAAGCACAACTCCGTGGCACCAACACCACCACCAACCTTATCTCCACCGTCACAATCTACGCCATCTGCAACACACAACAGTCGTCATAAGAGATGGTCAAAGCGACCAAAACTCCAAAGCATTACAAAACATCAGTGAGGGAACCACCACCTGTAGCACCTACGATGGTGCCGTCCGCGCAAAGGTGGAACCTATGGCATCCAAGGCTGTCCGGGCCTCGCCGCCGCAGGGCCTCCTTGAGCTCACCCACGGACACGCCCTTCCCCTGCACTCACATGTACAGCTTGGCTCGATTAGGGTTTAGGGTCTGGGAAACCACAACGGGGAGGGATTTAACTCTGCTTTGGTAGGTTTTAACGGATACTAGTGACAGTACCTCGTCGGAGAACGGTGTTCCGGATGCAGCGGCTTCGGCGGCGGCGGCGGTGGAGGGGGCGACGACTAGGCAGTCGCCGGATAGGACGAGGGCTATGCCGCACATCGCTGACTTCGGGACCCGCTTGCCAGTGGGGCGCAATCGCACGCTCCGGCGCCGTGCATAACCATTTTTTTCTCTTTTTTTAGGGTACCTCTTTTTTTCTTTTTGATTGAGAGAAGACGGCGACGTGCATAACCGGTTTCGCAGCACGAGGCCTTGGGTTTGGTTGAGGGCTTGGGCCCAACAAAGTGTGTGTTCGGTTTCTTTTTTACTCACCAAGCATAAGGAATATTTTGGAAAGATGAAATAAAAGTTGAAGTTATCGGTTATTCGGAATATCACATTGATGTTACGATCAAAGACCTCGCCGAAACACAGTTCAGGGCCACCTTTGTCTATGGAGAGGCCCAGGTGAATGAGCGTTACAAGACTTGGAACATGCTTCGTGGCATAGTGGGGGTCAGCAACCTACCATGGGTGGCCATTGGCGACTTTAACGAAGTCCTCCACGCGCATGAGCACGATGGAGTCGGTCAGAGAAGTCAAGCTCAGATGGATGCATTCCGGGACACACTTGACACATGTGGTCTGTCAGATATTGGCTAGTCAGGCTCCAACTGGACATTCGAAAAGAAAGTAGCCGGAGGCACATACACCAGAGTGAGACTAGATAGAGGGGTCGCTACTTCAGAATGGCTCTTGGCCTTCCCCACAGCCGAAGTAGAACACAAGCAGGCGGCTACATCAGATCACGTACCGATTTTGCTCCGGTTGCAAGACGTGCATGCATGCAGGAGGGCCCCGCGGATATTTAGATATGAGCAATGCTGGGAGCGAGACCCCACGCTCAATAATGCAGTGAGTGCTAGGTGGGCTAGAAGCCAAGGAGACACAGTGGAAGCACTGAATACAAAACTGCAGAACCTCTCTGGCGATCTGGGAGATTGGGAACGCAGCCACTTTGGGAACATCCGCCAGGAGATCAACTGTTTAAAAAAGCAGCTGCAAGTTTTGCGCGAGATCCAAGGGCGATCTGGGCCATCGCATGCAGAGGTTAAAGTGATGGATAGACTGGTAGAGTTATACCACCGCGAGGAGATATTATGGCGTCAGAGAGCTAGACTGGACTGGCTAGTACACGGAGACAAGAACACTTACTTTTTTCATTTACGAGCCAGCCGGAAGAGACGTAAAAACCAGATTAAAGCTCTGTTACGCCCAGATGGAGAGATGACAGAAGATACCATCCAGATGGAAGCCCTGACAAACACTTTTTATAAAGATCTCCATACGTCTGAAGGTGTCCAAAACATGCAGCAGGTGCTCGATACAGTTCCATGCAAGGTCACTCCGGAGATGAACGACATGTTAAATGCACCATACACACAGGCAGAGGTCAAAACGACACTGTTCCAAATGTTCCCGACAAAAGCACCTGGCCCGGATGGTTTTCCAGCGCATTTCTTCCAGCGGCACTGGGAGGTATGTGGCGATGAAGTGACACAAGTGGTCCTTAAAATAGTGGAGGGGAAGGAGTCGGCTGAATGCATCAATGAGACCATATTGGTTCTGATTCCGAAGGTAAAGAATCCAACTATGCTGACCCAATTCCGCCCTATTAGCTTATGCAATGTTTTATATAAAATTGCTTCGAAGGTAATATCTAACCGCCTGAAGGTAGTGTTACCTGATATAATATCAGAAGAGCAGTCTGCTTTTGTGCCAGGGAGATTAATAACGGATAATATCATCACGGCTTATGAGTGTTTGCATTTCATGAAGAGGAATAAGGCGAAGAAACATCAATCATGTGCTCTGAAGCTAGACATGATGAAGGCCTATGACAGGGTTGAATGGTCCTACCTGCAAGCTATAATGCTCAAGCTAGGCTTTACGGACAGATGGGTACAAATAGTCATGAGTCTTGTCTCTTCGGTGAAATTTTCAGTAATGTTCAATGGCAAGAGACTAGAGGAATTCAACCCTACCAGAGGTATAAGACAAGGGGACCCGATCTCTCCATACTTGTTTTTGTTGGCAGCAGAGGGCCTTTCGTGCCTCCTAAAATCTAGAAGTGAGTCATCCAATTTGCAAGGTTTACAAGTGGCACCCTCGACGCCTTCGGTGAACCATCTTTTATTTGCTGATGACAGCCTGCTGTTTTTCAAGGCAAATGGTATGGGAGCAACCGAGGTGAACCTCGTCTTGGACATCTATTGTCAAGCTACAGGTCAGAGGATAAATTACTCCAAATCATCTATTTTTTCAGTAAGGGAGTTCCCGATGGGACAAGACAGGAGATCAAAACGTTGCTACACGTTCCAAATGAGACTCTCAATGAAAAATACTTGGGTATGCCATCTGATATTGGTTCTTCAAAGAACGGGTCGTTCAAATATTTTGAAGGATCGATTATGGAGTAAAATTCAGGGTTGGATTGAAAATACCATGTCAGCGGCCGGTAAGGAGGTGTTGGTGAAAGCGGTTGCCCAGGCTGTTCCTGTATATTCTATGTCATGCTTTAAGCTTCCGAGGGGCCTTTGTGAACACCTCAACATGCTTATCAGGAAGTTTTGGTGGGGTTCCAAACAGGGACAACGGAAACCACATTGGGTGTCTTGGAAAACAATGACGCAACCAAAGAGCATGGGGGGTCTCTGCTTTAAAGACTTTGAGCTTTTTAACATGGCTATGCTTGCTAGGCAAGCCTAGCGACTACTACAAAACCCGGAATCGCTTAGTGCCAGAATTCTAAAGTGCATCTACTACCCAAACACAACAATACTTGAAGCGGTCCTAGGAAACCACCCGAGTCAAATTTGGAGGGCAATGATAGAAGGAAGAGATACGCTCAAACTGGGTTTGATTAAGAGGATTGGCAATGGAGGTGACACGAGGATCTGGGAAGATCAATGGCTGCCACGGGGCGAGATGATGCGCCCCTATGGATGTATATCACAGAATCCGCCCCCCCTTGTTTCGGAGTTGATTGACTCAACGTCAGCCAAGTGGAACACACAAAAAGTTAATGAGTTCTTCATGCCTATGGATGCGAAGATCATA
Organism: Triticum aestivum; assembly: GCF_018294505.1. Taxonomy (NCBI): domain Eukaryota; kingdom Viridiplantae; phylum Streptophyta; class Magnoliopsida; order Poales; family Poaceae; genus Triticum; species Triticum aestivum. The sequence continues at coordinate 107,368,599 of NC_057806.1, forward strand.
CTACAAATCCCCATATGCACAAGAAACATCCCCGATTTCTGGAGCTGGTTTTTTGACAAGAAAGGAAACTTTACATTTCGTTCAGCATATAACATGCTCGTGGCAATCCGGCAGAGAAGGGAAGCCTGGCTCGAGGGGTATGCCGGCCCGTCTAACTCGGCCAAAGAGGAGAAGGAGTGGAAGTTGCTGTGGAAGACGGCGGTCCCTGGAAAAGTCAGAATGTTCCTTTGGCGTTTATCACAGCACTCAATACCCACAAATGATGTAAGAGCACACAGGCACATGTCGGACTCCAGTGCATGCGGAATATGCGGGGCGCCAGATTCATGGAAGCACTCTCTAGTCGATTGCACCATGTCAAGGTGTACGTGGGCACTAGTTGATGAAGAACTCGGACAGCAAATAGCAGCCACCTCTGAACCCAATGCGAAACAATGGTTATTCACACACATGCAGTCATTATCTCATCCGCTGTTCGTAAAACTTGCGGTCACGCTATGGGCAATCTGGGCGGCTAGGAGAAAGGCCATCCATGAGGGTATTTTCCAAAGCCCCCATGCTATACACTCTTTTGTGGTCCGATTTATTCAGGAGCTGGAGATGATTCGGGAAGAAGGAGGAAGAGAGGTTCGGGCCAACCCAGCAGCTCGCACTACTACAGCAAGAAGGCCAAAAGCTCCACCACATGGCCACTGCAAGATACACGTCGATGCCGGGGTGCGACCGGGTCAAAGAGGAGTGGCAGTAGCAGTCTGCCGGGATAGCGACGGGAACTACTTGGGGAGCTCAGCCCTGTCAATTCACGGTCTCCACGACCCTGCTACTTTGGAGGTCATCGCATGTAGAGAGGCTCTCGCTCTTGCTTCGGACCTGAACGTCCATCAATTTGTCATTTCCTCTGATTCTAAACAAGCCATCGGCGACATCAATGGGGGAGCTATGGGAGACTACAGGGCTATTATCAAGGAGATAAAGCTTCAAGCTTCAACTTTTACTTGTTCTTTCATTTACGAAAGTGCTGCTATCAATTTTGAAGCACATAGTTTAGCCAAATATGTACTTAATCTCGGTCAGGGGCGCCATGTGTGGTTTGGCCAACCCCATGATCCGAACCGTATCCCACTCCATGTGGCTTTTGATGAATAAAGTTTGGCTAAACCCTCAAAAAAAACCAAGCATAAGGACATCTCCAAGGTTGCGAAATCACTAATTAAGGAGTACTAGTAGAGTGCCCGTGCGTTGCCACGGGCTCTTGAAATAGTTTACAAGAATTACATGTTCAATTTCACACGTACAAACAAATATAACCCAAACACAATTATTGAATAATTGAAGTCCATTTTTGCAATATAAATTGATAACAAAAAGAAAGATTAACGACTTGTCCATGTAACAAACTGAGCGATGTTCGACCATAACATCTATTACAAAATTATCAATATCTAGATGATGTGCTTAAAAAATTCTTTCACAATATCAGAAAAGTTGTCTTTAGCTTCATTCGCACGATGTTTTAGTAAGTATAATAAAAATTGTTTCCTCAACTCATATCCATCCTGCACAAACAATATATGTAGTTAGTATAAAATTTTTACGCTGAAGGTCCTAAAACATGTAACAGACAATACTCACCCCGCAAACCGGCTTGACCAATTCTTTACCGTTCCACCGGAGCATAAAATGAAAAACGAAATAGCCAGACACATTCCTGCAATTTTTTAAATTAATAATATAAAGAATATAGTGATAACAAAAATAAATGTTTTTATTATGAATTCATTACCCGTCTATTCTCATTGAAATACCAAACGAAAATAAATGTTGTCATTTAGATAAATCGGAATTCCAACCAGGCCGCTTTATTTCATGTGCTTCTTTGAAATCCCTTGCAAAACTTCTAAATTTCAGTGCATGCCTTCCTCTAACGATTGTGATGTTTGAATAGGCTCCATAATATATAGACGACGTGCCTCTTTGTCGATGACGTATAAGATGTATCGGCCGATAGATGCATAGGGAAGATAAATCTACAAGTGGAGCTGTTAGAAACAATAATAAACCATGATCCCCCGCAAAAAAAACAATAAACGATGATAACAATAGACAAAATACTTTACTTATTATGTTACACGATGAGATGTCGTTGTCTATCCCAGGCCAACTATCAAATAATGGTGCCAACGTCTGGATAGTTTTCTTCTCGCAAAACTTCTGACCTCGTGTTGACTGTAGCATCATGGACTAAGTAAAAAAAGAAATATTCTTTCAACATGTTGATACTAATGCTACATGCAATGAAGAGTTGCGATAACTTACACAAAATCTTAGATCCATATAGTGTATAGGAGGGTCTTTGAACAATACTCTCTCGTCATATGCCAGTATACACACGACGGTGTTGAAGCAATCATTGTCTATAGGCTGCTCCATGTTAAGTATGCACTGAAGTTTCTTAAGACTTAAGCCCATTGGATGGGGTGTCGAGCTCCGGACCCATTACTTCCTAAAAATTGGATGGTAAGAAGAATAATAATGTACATGCGCACATTAAATATTGATACATGAAACTTACTCCAAACACCCGACATCATCGATCGACATGATGTAGTTGCAGAGGCCGGCAAGTAATTCATGTTAGTCCGTGGGTATGATAGTAATTGGGGTAAGACGTTTGTCTTTGACTACGTCAGATGGATTCTCGAGGATCTCGAGATCATCATTAGCTAAAGTTTCTTCATCGTCCGGTTGATGGTACATGGGACCTCCTTTTAGCTTATTCAGCTAGACAACTAATTTTCGTCGAAAGTGTTTCATATCTTCCTACAAAAAATATATATATATATATATATTGATATAATATTTTGAGATAAAATAATGAGATAATGTATAAAAATAAAATACCTGGATGAACTGGTCTGATAGTGCATCTGATGTCCAATATTCCATATAATTTAGCATAAACAGTCCACATGATACGCTATAATATTATAAAATAATGCTTTAGAATATCACCCAGACGAACCAAATAACCAAACCGTTGTAACAAGTGCTTACCCATCAGTTTGTATTACCTCATAAAACTGCTCTACGACCGTCCATTTTGTAACATTGAGATCGGGCCACTTATGATCTTTGTTAAACTCCGGACTATGCTCTAGTAACTATTTTATATATGAAAAATATTAGGGATTAAGATCAAACAAAACATATGTTAAGATAAGAAAAAACAATAGATGGTTACCGTAGTAGCAAGGTCATTGTGTTTGACCCAAGAACCAAGTGAGTCAAATACTTGAATCTCACGTTTTTCGCATTGGCGACTGCTATTATCCAATGGTAGCCCAGAATGTTAATCGGAAGGAATAACTGTTGTAAATATCATACAAGTCGGAGTCATAATTAGATATAAATATTAATAAATCATTATACATATGAATTAAATAAAAACAATCCATAATTATATGCATGGATAACGAGACAAGACTAACCATAAGTTGATGTAGATAAGTATTAACATGATGTATGATGTGACGATATTTTGATGGGTCTATATTTTTTTTCGTATTCTTTTATCTGGCCAAATACGAACATGTTAATAATGTGTACCTTTTCACCCGCTACAATGCATATAAATAAATCAAACACAGATATCAAACGGGGCGCCCGGTAGGCTTCCTAAAATTCATCCATGTGGATAGTCCGAACTCCCTCGAATAGTGGCAGCGACAATACCATAGAGTAAAGAATCTCATCTCTCTCTCACACACACTTTTTTTTGTCAAACATCTCTCTCCCATTGGGATCTCTCTCACACACACTCCCTTCTTTATGTATCAGTAGCAGCGGCATGAACATTAACAGTAGTGTAGCAGCAACGACACGTATATCAACAGTAGTGTAGTAGAAGTGCCGCCCCTATGCACGGGCCGTCTCCCTGCCCTTCCCCGCTTGAGCGACGCTATCCCCTACCTTTCCCGCCACATTTGCTTGGCATTGTGCTCCCTCTGCTTTCCCTTCTATCTAGCTCATAAATAATAGCAAAGGATATAGGATTTAGAATGCTTAAGGTCTAAAATACTTTAATCTCTACCAACTGGAGGCACAGATAACTACATTTAAAAGCAAGCACAGATAACTACATTTAAAAGCAGGAACATATGCTATCTTCATCAGTAAGTAAAGAGTAAAAAAGCAGAGGACCAAAACCAAATAATTAGGCATGAATGTTATAGGTCATTTAAAGGCACAATGAAAATGTTGCAAACCATTGTACTGCTACCACTTACAAAATTTTAACAACAATTCTCAACTCCGCCAGCATGCAGTATATTTATTACTATAGGAGACTGGATACAAATTTCTTTGTAAAGGGTTTCATACACTCTTGTTAATGTGTAAGTACATCAAACATGTTTGAACAAGCAGGAATGATGAGGTAAAATCAAACCATGGATATCAGACTACCAACTCCTCTTTAATAGTAGAGATAATTCTGATGCACATGAGACGGTGTCATTATTTGTTTACCCGTTAAATCTCTTTTCCTGTTGTTCCTCCTCTATCCACTATCTCCCCCTCTCTTATCCAAACTTATCACCACTATCAATGGTGCAACCAGCTCTGACCACACCACATTAAATAGATTCACTTAAGCAAACAAACAAATTTGGTTTCTAAATAACACTACTTATTGGGAATGTTGTCCGTATGTTCCATTTTAACCAGGAAGAAGTGATATGTTGTTGTCTTAAATCCACATTACCCTACAAGCACTAACCACATAATTTGTGGGTTCCTTTCCCATAGGATCATTACTTTCTCAGAGGATCATTAGATATATGTAGTATCTTACAACTAAGAATGAAAAAGTTAGGGTAAGGACAACATAACAAGTTGAAACACGGACGCATCAAGAGTTTGGTAAAGCAAGACACCATTTTATTTCAGATTGAGCCTCATAATGGAATTTAAAAACTTCCATGAAACTTGAGCATTGTATGCTCTTGTCCACGAAGAGAGATATAGCCTTATAGCACCAGCATGCCTGTCTATGTTACTCCTCAAGCCAAACTATAGAACTTTTATCTGTCGACAACCTGTCCAAAGACACTGGCTAATTACCCACAAACTGTCCATTCCGCCACAAATATGCACAGGCATGCATCACCTTCCTCTTTGGTCTTCTCATTCGCGTGAACATCGTCGACATTGCCCACCATGCTTGCTCGCATCTACTTGCTCCTTGTCAAGTACATCCACGCTTCCAACTCTCACCTCATCACCATGCTCGTTGATGCATATGTCAAGTCCAGCCTCGTCACACATGTGGGTGTACAATTTTCGTCTGACACATGAATGGCCATTGCCACGCCCTTCCTTCTCGTTTGTTACGCCCCTACTAACCTCACCGCCGTGTGCGTCCTTATCCTGAGAAAAATACATTCAGAACATTATAAAAATCATAATATTTGAACGTTTTTTTGAGTCAATGGAAGATGCGGTTCTGCACCTTCACTTCATTATCAGAGGAGTCAAAATTTAGGATTTAATATAGCTTTCAACAGGAATAATGTGTATTATAATCAAGCATGGGCTAGGTTATCAATGAGAAGCATAATACAGAAGCAAGCTAAAGCTACCCACTCTTAGGTTTATAGTGTATACTACACTACATACTACAGAAGCATAATTTTGAGATTAACGCTACAACTTTGTCATGTATCAGGGTATCTTTGTTTTGAAAAGAACACATCATGTGTGGAATGTGGCTGGTAACATGTGCTCATTGTTCAGGGTGTGTCGAGATCTGCAAGTATTAGCACAAGAAACTCTTCAGTTGTAACACAATCTACCAATGCCTGAAACAAATAGAATTATTGAAATGGCCTACCGTCAAATTATTACCCAGAGTATATAACTTATTTTTCAAGTAAATAAGATCGCGTGTGAAAAGAGATATGTCCAAGCTATGATGAGAAGTTCATACCAATCATGTACATGAAAGCATTGACTATAGCCACTCCTGAAATGTAGATTAGAAAAAAATAATGCAGACCAAAAAAACATGGTGAGCGAGTGAAAGACTGAACTTACCTTTACCAAGATTTCCGCATATGCCAAACAAATTCCAGCACTGACTTTTATCCAAGCGCTGCTCTGGCTCTTTTCCTTCATACGTATCACCCTGCAATGAAACATATCACATTAAAAATAATTAGAGGTATTCTGAAAAATAAAATGATAGCAATTAGTATTATTCAGTAAATGAACAATGAGATTTCTGGAAAATACATTGTAGTAACATATTAACATTTTTGTAGTACCATAAGAACATATTAAATTAGGCCAAGCTCTGGAAAACGCCCATTCTTTTCATGTTATTATTTATATAATGGGATTTCAAAAGAAGAGCGAGAGAGAAGGGAGCATGATGGAATTATTAGTATGCCCATGTTACAAGCACATGCTTATAGAAGAACATGTTTCTGCATCTATCATAGATTTATAGTATGTCCTAGCTCTGTCGCTACAAAATGTGGGTGCATTATAGTTAGCATGGAAGAACACCGTCCGGTAACATCACCATGCCAAAATGTGGGATAACTGTCCTCTGTAATCTTTTGGTGCTAAGATTCATTGCTCTATCTATTATATCTCGTATTCTTCATGTTCTTTGTGCCATCAGTAGAGAAGGCAAAATAATTTCAATAGTTCCAAACATAAAATCCTGATGTTGCTCTCTTATCAAGTTCATCTGGAATTTCTACCAAAAAAATGTTCCCTGTTCATAGAGATGCTTGACACAAATTGGTTTGATTTAGTATAACCATCAGCGAGTGAGTGACGAAACTACATGCTCTCAGCTCTCAGGTCCATGTCAGAACTTGCATGTTCCTACACAAAGCTGGGGCAGCAACACCTTCCCAATGAGGAGTCGAGGCAAATCTGTGACTGATTGCGCCTCACAGACTCAAGGTTTCTGTAAACTGCTTAAATTATTCAGAGCATGATGACGGGGATGATATCCCATATATCTTTTGCGTACTGGTGTATCATACGGTCACTGCTGAACTTGGGGGAACCAGCTATATTGAGCATGGACGTTTTTGTCCAAAGCCGCAGGTAGAGACGGATATGATGTGATTAGGAGGATCAAACACTCTGAGTGACTATCTACCAGTCTACCTGTCTATGTGGAGATAGTAATGAAATAGCAAACTAAAAATGTTAATCACACATGAAACAGAGTGGAAATATCCACGATAGCGGAATAATGTTCAGAAATGAAAAACAGTTTTCTGAAGTTATTTTTGGATTGGAATGCATAGAACAACTTTCCTGAAGCTAGGTTCATCAAAGCTCATACGTCTGCCAGCCAACATATGAGTAATTATAGCACATCTAGCACCTGCATTCTCTGATTGGCTATGATGTTCTTCCAACATACTGATAAACACTTCAGTGTGAAATAAGAAATATTCCTAACAATCAGTGAAGTCGTTCATAGTGAAACACTGATGTACCATTGGGTAAAACTTGCATAGAGGCATAGGCATATAACTGTCATATTCAAATGCATTGAAACCTAACGAATCTAAATCTAACAATGTCATTCTTGTGAAATATCATCCAAAAATAGTTAATATAATAAAGAAGAGAAGTAGACACACTGAGCAAAACATGAGAAATATTTTGCTTTTCGTTAATACAATGATCAAGATACAAATGCAATGATTAGAGGGGACACAAAAAAGGCCTTGGCATTAACTCACATGAAGTGAAATAAATAACAGGTTTGTGGTAACACTCCAATCTGATGCACAAGAACTCTGAATAAAGCATCACCAAATCGAGAAATACTTGGTTCTATAGTCCCATGCAGTTACATTTCTATACTTTCAAGTTTTTGGATCAACGACACTAAATAAACAGAGCATCTAACAAAAAAACATTATGTTACAAAAGCATTTCCCATGTCTTCTGTTATTAGGTCTATACAGGATAGTATTAGGCCAAAAAAGTGAAAGAGTGTAATGAGAAGGTCTAGCAAGAATATTGTAATAATTTCCTTTAAACTGCAGTTTTTTAAAATGAGCTCATTTACTGTTGGTTTGTCATATTTAGGTGTAGTCGAAAGAGAATCCAACTCAAAAGCTAGCAAAGCTCCATCCTGGATACGACAGAGTACGGGCATATTTAAGCATTGACTGCTTGATCAATTGTGGCTTGTTAAATATTAATTGTACCTAGTTAAATAGTAATTGTCCCTACTTACATGGTATAAGGAACACTTTCTCAACAAATGCAATGCTTCGGTAACTACAAACCATAATGCTTCAGTAACCACACAGTTTTTCTCTGTTTAGTTGCAAGAACAGGGCGAGTAGAAACTTTTTTTTGCCTTCATTACCTCGCAGATTGAAATAGAAAGTGAGGCACCCTGACTCGATGTTCCTGAAGGCGCCCTCGCTATGGCCTAGTTCACCCTTCTCAGGGCCAGGAGTAAAACCACAGCTTGCCTCCTCAAAATACCAGCAGAACCAACTCATCAGGCATGCAATCAGGATAACAACATATCATTCAGAGTTCAAACCAAGTAAACAAACATATGCATCAGGCACTGGTGCATCCAAAGTTTAACTCTATTCTCCTCCCATATAATGGATGAGGCAAATCTTTTGCCTTCGTTTCGGAAAAAAAAGTTTAACTATATCAAGAGCTAAAAACAATTAGCATGTCATATATGGCAATCTGTAAGAGATAAAATAATAGCCATATAGATACCAGACCTTACTCCCTTACAAGACAGTGTCATAAAAAACTCTTAAAGCAACACCAGGATCAATTCACCACACCAAACCAGTCATCATGAACTGATGATACTCGGGGTAACTTGTCCAAATGAAAATAAAATTAAACCATGGTGGTTCAGTTTCAAATAAAAAGTGCATATATCAGTTCGAAGTGGACTCGCCACGCGTTGACTGAAAAATAACTCATGTGCCAAGAAACATAATCTTACATCTGACTTTTAACAGTTTAGCTGACAGCAAAATGGCTCATTCAAATCAAGCAACTATCTAAGATGCAACCTTTATTTGCCATCAAGCACTGAAGAGCTTGTTGTGCATAGATTGATGCCCAGGAGAAACAGAGGGGGCTAAAAAACACACCTCTCAGGGCTTGTAGATCTGGCCATCTATAATTGTGAGGTGTGCTATTATGACCACCACAATACCATGGGTGGAAAAGCCACTTAAACTTTCAGTTTAGAACAATACATGAACGAGGCTTCTAACTTCTAAACTATGCATGCTTACAAAACTAAAAACCATACATGACCACAAGTTTGCTGCAACAAATTCAAGAAGAATTCACCACAGCAAACTGAACCTGAAAGATAACCGATATATATATATATATATATATATATGATCCATGTTGTAGGACACCGTACACAACAAAAAGGAAATGAAGTACGTACTATTATGCATCTGAACCATATTGACTACTGATGTAACCTGTGTTGATGAATCTGAAAAGGCTACGACTTGCTCAGAAATTCAAAGTGCGTCATAACAAGCTTGATGGTCAGCCGCACACACTCTCGAAGGCGACCAGGGAGAGGTTGATGCAGGTGATGCCACCGCCAGAAGCTCCAGCACATGTCGCTAGTTGCCGCACCTGACCTCAAGGATCTGCAACACATCAACCCACAACATATACTCAAATCAGTAAATGACAGAGTCCCACACGAGTGACATCAAGAATCAGTGGTGGATGCAGCTTCCAGAACATGCATCAAGTGAGCGAGTTCCAAATCATCTAATCACTTACAAAGAGAACTCTGTCATGTGACTGAATACCACGTCTCAAAGATGACCATGTGGGTTGAGGCACGAGCAAGGGTGAAGGCACCATTGTTTTGACCATGCTGTGACAAAAAGAGTGATGGAAAATTAGGAGCACAAGCAAAGGTATTTGGCTAAATTCAAGAAATCAATCCAAATCACAGAGTGGGGAAATTAATCTAACCTTGTCAAGGAAGATATTTACGTAATTGAACTAATATAATCAATTTCCGAAGAGAAATAGCCAAATCCTAGACTACTTTCAACATCAAGAACTGTATGTTTGCATGAGCACACAGGAAGGGGATGTCATGCCTTGTAAGGGAAGAGCAACAAATCGACAAGTTGTCGGCTGACCTGGAGGAGAACCAGAGCACGTTGTCTTCTCCACTCCTTCACGAGGCGGTACTTGACAGCCACGGCGAGAAACCGGCATCAGGATACATGTGCAAACAATGGAACCAACATCTTTGTAGGCGGACCAGACCAAATCCATCAGGTACCCAAGCCAATGGATGCGAGGGGTGGATGCATTTATCATATCAGAGGGGCAACAGGGAACCCGACGATGGTGCATCTAGGCGTGCGAGAGCAAGCCACACAGGAGCCTGGTGACGAGCCAAGGGCCACCCCGGCGCGAGCCAGGGCCGGCAGAGCACAGTGGACGGAGGGCCAAATGCGGCTGGCAGACGCAGATCCACGGATCTCCGGGCAGAGCATCGCCACCGGCCCGTGGAGTCAAGCGGGAGTGGGGGAAGCAGGCGGTGGAGGAGGGCGCTGGGGTTGGGGTCGCTGTCGGACGAAAGGGCAGATCCAACGATGATGTAGCTGTCGCGCGCGACCCTATCTGTGCGCCGCAAGCAAGCCCAACGGTGGCCAACAAGTGCCGCGCAGAGTGCCGCGATGGGGAGGAGGTGGGCCATGTGGGTCAAGCTGGCCGCCGGCGGGAGGGCAGCTGACGGCCACCATGAGCGAAGGTGAAGATCGGATCGAGGGGAGGAGAAGCTCGCGCGAACGGACTTGGATTTCGACGGGAGACGCGTCCCCGCTCTGAGGAGCCGCCTTCGCCGCCGCCGCCGGCTGCACTCTCAAGCTATCGCGGCGGGGCAGCGAGGGTAAGAAACCCTAGCGGCAGCCGAGCGTGGGGGTGGGGGTTGGAGTGCTGTTGCGTGAGGGAGTGGAGAGGTGGAGATGCTCCTGCAGCCGCGCCCGATGAAGAGGTCGGGCCGGCGGAGCAGCAGGGGCGGCAGCGGAGCGGGAGATGAGGGCGACGACGGCACGGGAGATGGGGGAAAGAGAGAGGTCGCATCGGGATCGAGAGGTGGGGGCGTTGTACTGGTTTTTGCGGGAGGGGTGGTGCGAAAAAAAATCTATGAAGGTTAACCTACAAAAAAACCGGACGAAAGTGATGGGACGAAAATTGACCGGCGGAGACTATCAGCTGCTCCATTAGGAGTTGTCCTGGCCATGGGCCGCCCGGCCCGAACAGCCTGGCCCGACCCAGCCCGAAAAAGCCCGGCCCGACGCTGCTCCCGGGCCGGGCCTGGGCCTAGGTTTTGAGTCCGAAGACTAGGTCGGACCGGGCCTGGGCCCGCTGTTTATGCCATTTACTGAAGAGGCCCGGCCCGAGGCCCGACGTGTTTTTTGCTGTGATGGGCCGGGCTCGGGCCGGGCTCGGGCCTGAGTTTTCTACCTCGGGCTTGGTCAGGCCCGGCCCGAAGCCCGGCCCGGCCCGAAGGATGGCCAGGTCTAATTAGGAGTAGAGATACTCGTTACAAAGAACACTCCATTTTCCCAGGTCGTGACAAGTGGCGCACATGCAGCATGCTACTCGTCGCAACCTGGGAGTTTTCTCTTTTTTCGTAGATTCGTTTATTTAAAATGTTTTATCTTTTAAACCGTGCGTCCAAATCTTGAACTGTTTTCATCATTGGATTCCTCGCGTTGAGATCTTCAAAATTAGATCCCATGTTGATAGGTTTTGACAAACTTTTTTTTCACGAAAAAACGGACGAAAAAACCAGGCGAAAAAACTGAACCGAGAGCACGATTTTTTCCTTTCCGAAAGAGGCACGCCCATGCCTCTCGCGAAATCACACCCGTGCCTCTCGTGGAAGCAAAATCGTGACTCTCGTGGAAGGAAAAAAAATAAAACGCGTTTTTTCCGATTCCGAGAGGCACGACCGTGACTCTCGCAAAAAGCACAACCGTGCCCCTCGCAGAAGCAAAACCGTGACTCTCGCGAAAGAAAAAAAACTGAAAACGCATAATTTTTTCCCTTTCTGAGAGGCACGCCTGTGACTCTCGCGAAAGCACAACCGTGCCTCTCGTGGAAGCAAAACCGTGACTCTTGCAAAGAAAGAAAAACTGAAAACGCGTTTTGTTTTTCCCTTTCCGAGAGGCACGGCCGTGACTCTCGCGAAAGAAAAAAACAGAAAACACGTTTTTTTCGTTTCCGAAATGCACGGTCGTGACTCTCGCTAAAGCGCAACCGCGCCTCTCGCGGAAAAAACCATGACTTTCGCGAAAGAAAGAAAAAAAAACGCGTTTTTTTGCGCAAAAAATCGATTTTTTATCAAAAAACTAAGGAAGAGCGGGGGAAAACCAAAACATCGAAAAAACCATTTAAAAGCCAAAAACGTGTGCGGAAAAATAAATAAAATAAAATTCAGAGGAGGCATCCAGAGCGCGACACGTGGAGAATGGCTGAGAGCGCGCCAAGTGGCGCTGATCATTGCGAGGCTCCTGAAGGAGTGCTTGTTTTTTTAACCTGGCGAATCCCCTTTCCATTACTTGAACATAACGGAAATACAACCAAGTTCAGAAAATAGGACGGGAAAGAGGAAAGTGGGTTCAAGCATAGTCGGGAAACCCATCATGAGCACTCGCCATCGAGATTACTCACCATGGGGCGAAAACCCGACGACACTATAAATCCAAGACCCCAACATCTAACTCGGGGTTTTCAAAAGACCACTGCTCACATGAGAGCAACATGCCCCACAACATCCTCACGCAGGAGGTATCTGACCAAAAGCAATAACGAAGGATGCAGCAGATTCTCTTTCTTCTTTCAATCTTCATAGCGCACTCCTCCATCCTGGTGAGAAGGAGCGCTTGTTAACTAGTTGCTCCTCCAAGGTTGACTCTTAAATCACACTGCATCCGTCCGTGGATGAGTAGGGACCAGTCTGTGACAATGATGCGAGAGCTGGCCATCCCGTTACATTTCGAATGATTTAAAAAAACAAATATATGCAAATTTAAACAAATTGCATGAATTTCATTCAAACTTGGATAAATTTTACATAAAACCGGATGATTTTTGACATACTTGAGTTGCCCCTATTCTAACCTAGCCTAATTGATCATTGATCGACCATGAGACCCAGAAACTGAAACTCCGCCTCCGCGAAGCGGCCAAGCGACTAATCGATCGACGATGATGACCGCGTCAAGCTTAGCTTCAACGAGGAGGGGAGGAGTGGTGGCCTTCGTGGGGCCCAAGTATCTGCGGCCTCGTATGCTCTACTCTTCCTCACTGTCGGCGACGTCCGCGGACATGCTGTGGCAACGGGACTTGGCTGATGCGGAGCTGGAGACGTCGTCCGTGCCGTCGTAAAACTCCGTCGCCGCCTCATTTATCTCCGTGAAGGCGGCTTCTTTCTTCACCTGCAGGACACGGTGCCACCTTCTTGAGTGCCAGGGACAAAATTGTTTTTCTGTTTTATGTGCATGTACAAGTGAAATTGTTTGTTGTAAGAACTCCTTCCGGTTCGATAAACCTTGATTCTTTATTGAGGAAAATTCTTATTGCAAGGTTACTTCACCCTTACACTTGGAGTATACCCAAACACTCTTATGAGAGAGCAAGCAAGATTTCTGGCGCCGTTATCGGGGAGTTTCTACTCAAATAAACTGGTGTTATACACTATCGCATCACTTCCTTGTTATCTTTCTTGCCTAGTTACTTTTGATTTATTATTTTCTTACCAAAAATACCAAAAGGAATTACACCGCACTTCCTATTTACCTTGCTATCATGGCTAGTTCTCCACTTTCTGTCACCAGACCCGAGCTAGAAGTGCTAAATTTTAAACAAAAAGGTTAAGAAAGTTTAAAATATGCTTGGTATAAGATACTAGATGGTCAAAGTAGGTTTAGCGTAAGCAATCTATTACAATCCTTAGGATTTTTTATGTTGGCATTACTACTTTTTTTGAGGATCACATCACCGTTTATTGCTTAAAACAAGTTCGGAATGTCATCAGAAACACAAGAAAGAATGCAGTCTAGTGGCATATTCAGCCAAACCTTATTTAAATCTAAACACACGCCCTCCCGAGCTAGAACATGGGCAACTTTATTCCCACTTCGTCGAACCCATGTTACCTTGGAAGCTTGTTTTGATCGAAGCAACTCCTTCATCCCCTCGATGATTGATCCAGCAGCTGTAAGATTCTTCTTTTCGTCATTAAGCATGGCCACCACACTCTTGTTGTCCCCCTCCACATGCACCCTGGGAGCGTCTATTTGCATCGTCAGCTTGATAGCTTCCCTGCAAGCTAGAATCTCGGCTAGCTCTGGGTTAGTTACGCCCGGAAAGGTAAAGCATGCAGTAGCTCTGAACGCCTCGTCGTGGTCTCGAGCAACTACACCGCCACCACCTCGATCGTTATGCTTGGGCATCGCTCCATCTGCATTGACCATTATCCATCCTTGCTCCGGTGTTTTCCACCTCACAGCCAGTGCTGGGGTAGGAGTTTTTACCTTGTTTCCATGTACTAGCATCCATTCTTCAGCAAGCCTGATTATCGAGTCAGCAACATCCCGAGCATCAGCAATCCTTCGTCCATCTCATGCCTCATTCCTCGCTAACCAAAGACCATACACCGCCTGGATCATTAACTCCTTTGAATCCTCGCTCACCTCCGCAAACCATAGTTATAGCCATTTTGATAGTGCGACTGGGGACTCGTCCATCTCCGATGGGATCGCCGCTGGTGCCCCCTTTTCCTCACCCAAGACCTTTCAGAACAACACAGAGTGTGGACATGCCTAGTAACGGTGGTATAGTGTTTCCTCTCTGCCACACGCCACACAAAACACTCCAGGCTTAATTCTTCGCCGATGCAACTCAAAACCAACTGCCAGTCCATTTCTCATTAAGCGCCACATGTGGATTTTGGACTTCCCTGGAGCATTTGTATTCCACAACGAGAGCCAACTTCTATGTTGCTGTACTGAGGACGAGGATTCTGGCCGTCCAGAACTCGCTCGCTTTATGTTCATGCACAATTGATACGCCGACCGTACGGAAAATTGACCACTCTTTATATAGTACCATGCCAAGAAATCACTACATCCAGGGCCTCCAATTACCACCTGTTTTATGTCAGTTGTGTCATCCACAGAGAACATAGCGTCAACTTTGGTCTGATCCCAGGCTGTGCCATCTGTAGTCATTAAGTCGTTAACCCTAGTAACCCCATGCATATAATTCTGCCCTAGAGGTTTGAGACTACCACTCCTTGGTATCCAGTTTTCGTGATGTATGTTTACAGTTGAACCATCTCCAATGCGTCATTGTAAGTGCATCTAGTGCCCCTTGGTGTTTTTGGTGTATTAAAGACTTATAGGTTAAGGGACTAATGTGTTTGAAAATGTACTGTCAGAGTAAATAGCCATGGGTTGCCTAGCCGGCTTCCCCTGGCCCTTCTGAAGAAAATTGCGAGCCCGTCCGGCTCTCAAGAGTCCAAGACATGGGGCCGCCTTCCCCTTGCTGGTTGTCACCCAGGCCGGCTTCGAGAAGGCGGCCCGACTTTAGCCATCATAAAGAAAGCCATGGGAGGGCCGACTCCGAGAAGCCGGCCGCGAGAAGGCCGACTCCAAGAAGCCGGCTCCCACAAAGCGGTCGAGACCGTACCCTCAAAGTTTGCATCCACCTAGCGGCGATGTGATGGGGCGTGGCTACAGTGAAGCCTGCCACCCCCGAATACCGGAGCACTCCTGGCACAGTGCGCCATACGGAGTGGCCATGACCCGTCCGGCGCGGCATTGTTGCCATGTTGACCCTGATGTCATCCACGACGGGATACCAGTACGGCCCATGGGCGGTGGGCCCCTTCGGGCAGAGAGACGCCCGAAGGCGGCCAGGCCTCCCCCAGTCAGCCCGAGGCAGGGCCGGCTCCCCGCAGCCGGCTCGCTTCCCCCCTCAAAGGGGACGCCCCATTAAGGAGACAAGACGCGGTAAGGCTACAGTAATCGCCCGCCGGACGGCGGCACTATAGCCACGCTTACCTCGACGAAGCCCTCGTCATCAGGTTGAGGCAACAGTAACCAGCCATCGACAAGACCCTTGGCAGTGGGGCATGCCTGTTGCCAAGGAGTTGGTAGCCGGCGGGACCCACCAGCCAGCGGGCCCCAGCAGTCGGCGCAGAAGCCGGCGAGCGCAGTCACAGACGGCTGGGCCCCGCGCCTAGTCGGATTACCATTGTACCCCCGTGGGGTAGGCCTATATAAACCCCCTGGGGCACCCATGTAAAGGGTTGGACCCCCTGCTGGTTCTAGACACCACACAAGGAGAAGAAGCAAGCTAGCCGTGCCCTTCTTCCTCCTTCCACCGAACAGCTCAAGGAGCATTGTGTAGCTACTTGTCCATCTAGTGATCATGCGGAGACCCCGCAGAGCAGCAGTAGGGGTGTTATCTCCACGGAGAGCCCCGAAGCTGGGTAAGATTCGCCGGCGTGCATGTCTTCGCCTCATCCCGTTTCCAGGCACCGGCGATGTCTTACTAGCTCCCACAATGATAAGCCACCCGTTGGCATATGTCGCACCTACCACCCGACATTTGGCGCCCACCGTGGGGCCAGGTGCACCATCGTCCGGAGACCTGTTTTGGACGGGAACCTTCTTCCTCCCCGGCGAGTGTAGCCAGCCCGGCACGCCCGATGGCGCTTGCCACGACGCACTGCAAGGCGTCACCAGCGTCTGCGCGGCGAGCAGCCTCGCCGATCTCCTCGACGAAACCCTCATCTCCGACAAGCTCGCCTCCGATGCGGGCACCGACCACCTCGCCAACCTTCTCGGCCAGCTCCATGTCTCCAGCGAGCCCGCTGTGGACCTGGAGTCGGTTGGCTCCACCGACCTGATGCCTGTCGACTCCGACACGGCCTCGTTCGACACCTTCCCCACCAACGTCACGATCTACAACGACCCGCTTCCCCGAGCCGGTGGCTGCGACGCTGTCACCACCGAAGTGATGGTTGTCGGCCACGGTGGCCCGGCCGACGAGAGCGCCCACGACGCCCCGCACGCGGCGGCCCACGACTTGTCCACCCCCCTCCCGGCTGATGCCGACGACGAAGCACTGGAGGCACGCCGCCTCGCCCTCCTCGCAGAGGGCCGGAGGCTGGCTTCCGTAAGACGCCTCACTGAGGCCTACCAGCGCGAAGCTGACCGCGCCGCCTTCGGCACGCCGGCCCTGGGCGGGCCAAGCCGGGTCGGCCTTGTCAAGCAACGCGGCGCCGTCATCGCCGACAGGCTGGGAGTCGACCGCCCGGTCTATGCCACTCCGCTCGAGAACGTGCGTGCCGCCCAGGCGGCCGTAGAGGAGTTGGACGGCTTGGAGGCCGAAGACCTCCCCCACATGACCCGGCACATCCAGCAACTGATTGACGCAGCCGCGCAGCAACATGAAGCCGACGCCCGCGCGGAAAGCCCTCCCCCGCGCCGAGATCACGGCGCGACGTCCCGGACACCGACTACGAGCAACACCCGCACGCGGCGTGAGAAAGAGCCGGCTGCCAGCCGCAGCCGGACCCGAATCTCCATCGAGCGAGACGCGGACGGCCATCCCCAAGCCATGAAATGGCGGGGCAACCCGCCTCCGCCTCCACCCCGTGGAGAGAGATATCCCGCCCCACCGCCAGTGGCGCACCCGACTCTCAGCGGCCGGCTAGGCCGCCGCGAAGGAGTCGGCGAGAACGACGCCCGCCATCGGATCGACCGCCTGGCGCAATCCCTGGCGTTGGAAGAAGAAGACGCTGTCGGCCCGCCTTGTTTCGGCCCCCGCATCCGCGACGAGCCCTTCCCCAAAGGGTTCTCGCTCCCAAGATACACGCCCAAGTACAACGGCTCCGTGAAGCCGGAAGATTGGTTGATCGACTACTCCACGGCGGTTAGCATAGCCAACGGCAACCGGCGCGTTGCCGTGAAGTACGTGCCCCTCATGCTGCAAGGCACGGCGCGGACCTGGCTCAACAGCCTCAAGCCGCGCAGCATCAACAGTTGGCTGGACTTCACAGAAGCCTTCATCCGCAACTTCACCAGCACCTAGAAGCGGGCTCCCAAGCCCAGACAGCTCTCCTTGTGCGTACAAGGCCCCGCCGAGTCTACTCGCGACTACCTCACGCGTTGGGCCGAGCTCCGCAACTCTTGCGAAGGGGTGCACGAGGTGCAAGCCATAGAATACTTCACAGCCGGATGCCGAGAAGGCACCCTCCTCAAGCACAAGCTCCTCTGCGATGAGCCGACTACCCTCGACGAGCTTCTGGACATAGCGGACAAGTACGCCACCGCCGACTCCTCGATGAAGACCGAGCTTCGGGTAGACGCGTCCGGGAAAGTACTTAATCCGGCGCCCAAGACGCCCAAGACGCCGAAGAGGAAATTGTGGATCGCTGAGTGACCGAGTCTGTGAAGGTTTGGAAGTCACCTGAAGACTTACCACGAGTGACTGAGCGAGGTCTGTGTGACCTTAGCTCAAGGAGAATATGGTGAGGACTGTGTGTCCTCAGTTTAAATACCTAGCCGCTCCAACTAGACGTACGACTGTGACAGCAGTTGCAACTGGTCTACCAAATCATTGTCTTCACCGAGCTAACTGGTTCTATTTCCTCAACCCTTTCATTTCCTCTTACTGTGTTGTTGTACCAGATCGTTACTGTTTGAAGACTTTGACTAAAGACTTTCTCAATTTCCTCAGTTCAATTTCTTCAGTCAGTTTGTCTTCAACCTGCTTATCCTGTGTTTACGCTTCTTATACTCTGTGCTTGTTTTCATTTCTTCATGATGGCTGTGCTACTACTCTGTTATGGTTTCATCTGAGTACTTATTCCGCTGCTAAGTAGTTTGTTGCTTAGGAATTTCCTCACCCTGAAATTCCTCAGCGACGAATTTGTAAAAATCGCCTATTCGCCCCCCTTAGTCGATATAACGCACTTTCAGTCACATTACTCCTTCTTTGAGTAAATCCCTTCCAAACAGAATACTTCATAACGTATATGATGCGGCACTAGGACATGTGGCATTTGTTGGGGAACGTAGTATTTTCAAAAAAAATCCTACGCACACGCAAGATCATGGTGATGCATAGCAACGAGAGAGGAGAGTGTTGTCCACGTATGAAAGGATCGATATGGTTGACTAGAGGGGGGGGTGAATAGGCAACTAACAAATTTTAGCTTTTCTTTAACAATTTAAACTTTGCATCAAAGTAGGTTGTCTAGATATGCAACTAGGTGAGCAACCTATATGATGCAACGAGGATAGGTACACAAGCAAGCAAGAGATATGAAACAAGTAAGCTTGCTCAAATAAAGGCACAAGATAACCAAGAGTGGCGATGGTGGAGACAAGGATGTGTTGCCGAAGTTCCTTCCCTTTGAGAGGAAGTACGTCTCTGTTGGAGCGGTGTGGAGGCACAATGCTCCCCAAGAAGCCACTAGGGCCACCGTATTCTCCTCACGCCCTCACACAATGCGAGATGCCGTGATTCCACTATTGGTGCCCTTGAAGGCGGCGACCGAACCTTTACAAACAAGGTTGGGGATCTCTCCACAACTTAATTGGAGGCTCCCAACAAAACCACGAAGCTTCACCACAATGGAATGTGGCTCCGAGGTGACCTCAACCGTCTAGGGTGCTCAAACACCCAAGAGTAACAAAATCCACACAAGAAAGTATGGGGGAAGCAAATATCCTTTGGTGGAAGTGTAGATCTAGGTCTCCTCCTTCAATCCCTAGCAAATCAACAAGTTTGAGTGGCTAGAGAGAGAGATCGGGCAAGAGAGCTTGAAGGGCATTAATGGCGGAGTGAGAGAGGTCAAAGGTAGGAGTGGTAGGTGGGAGAAGCCCCCTTAAATAGTCACCCCTCATTTCCAACCGTTACTGCGTTTTTTGCACTGCAGCGGTACAACCGGTCCTCGTCCCGGTACAACCGGGACTCACGGTGTAACTGCAGAACCCTACCAAGCGGTACAACCGGACAGGCGGGCGGTAGTACCGGCTAAGAAAAATAACCGGACTAACCGCCTGGCTACCGCACAACCACCGCATCAAAACAGGAGCTAGACCGGTACTTGGGCGGTGCCTGGCCGGAACAACCGCATGGCCTTGAGCTCTTGGGCGGCTAAGTACTGAGCGGAAGAACCGCTCGGACCACCGGTGGTACCGGTCATCATGGAACGACCGGACCAACCGGGCCACTACCGCCCAAGAACCGCATCACGCCAGAAGCGAGGGTGGTACTTGAGCGGTGCATGGACGGAACCACCGCCCCAGCTATTGCAGAGCATGGTGGCGGTACCACCGCCCGGAGGCAGCGGTACAACCGCTCGAGCAAAGCTGGTGAGCGACAAGACCCAGCGGTACAACCGCTCCAGAGAGCGGTACAACCGCTGGGCAGACACTGTGAGCAGAAAAGAGGGGAAGAGGCAAGGAAAACTCTCTCTCTCTCACACACACCTGAGGAAGGCAAGGAGAGGGTGAGAAAAGTGTACATGAACTGATTCCCCCAGAGCTTCCTAATGAGGATTCCCTCTTAATAGTACGGGTACTCTACGACCAAAGAAAATAAAAGCGTAGAGGACATGTCTTCGATCTTTTCCTTCGAGAGGCAACAGCAATCCGATGTAAACCTAAGCATCGAGAACCTGAAACATATAGCACACGATTAGACCACAAAGGGTTGTTATCATCATCCAAAACATAAGGTAGGGAAATGCCCTTTCAATCTCCCCCTTTTTGGTGGATGATGACAACAACATGATTTGCAAGAGATAAGTCAATGAAATCTAGACGGAACTCCCCCTGGATGTGTGCCCAACAAGTACTAGCTGTTAGAAAGCATGGGCACACCTTCAGGACTAGACTCCCCCTAGATTTTATAGACTCATCACTCTAAGCTCAAAAGGATAGACAATATAATACTTAGAGGCAATAAAAACGATAATGACCTACGAACGGAAACAGGTCCACAAACAAACAAGTCTCACACACAGCACGGAACGAAACAGGTCCACAACCAAACACAAACATGAGAAAAACTCAAGCAAAACCCCGAGACCTATAGAACCCTCTCCCCCTTTGGCATCAAGACACCAAAAAGGAAAAGAGCGAAGCTAGCGACCCAAAGCTCAGGCGTCCTCCTCTGACTCCTCGGTTGCATCTGGATCTTCATCATCAGAGTCATCATCATCGTCGTGATCAGATTCTTCCATGGCATTGTCAGCTGCTGCAAACGAGGATGATGGCTGGGGAGGAGCTTCATCATTAGTCCAGGTGCTATGGGTAGAGATCCAACGCTCCTCTAGGGTGATGCTCTTCTCAGAGCCACTCTGAACCTGCATGTTGAGGTGCTTCATCATTGCAATTTGGCGACGCCGTGCAAGCTTCTCATTGACATGTGCCTCATACATCTTCTTCTGGATGTCAGCCTGGAGACAAAAGGTCTTCTTCACCTTGGCAGTAAGTTTGGCCACCCATGAAGGCTGGGCCCCTGGCTCCAGCTCAAAGTCCTCATCGTCAGAAGTAGCATAGACATCCTCAGGAGCATGTTCAGGGAAGTGAGGCTCGGCATGCTTCTTCTTCTTAAGGAGCTTGACCTCATGAACTGTGAGGTTGTCTGGAGAAGTGAGGAGCTCTCCAGGACGATGAACAGCCCACACAGAGTTCAGAAAGCACATGACAAGCGGAGCGTAGATTGGGACTTTACGGTAGATGACCATGTTGTACATCTCATGCCACAGCCAATTTGACACATCAAACGTTGCCCCTGTCCCCACCATGGTCTTCATAGCAACCATCAAATCAACCAGATAGCCATGAATCTCATCTTGATTGCCCACCTTGGGCAAGAGCACATTTCGGAACACTCAGTGCATGATGTCATAGACCTTCTCCAAATCCTTGGATTCTCCAATAATCCCATGACCCCGAATGTACAGAGGGGCAAGCTTCTCCTTAGGCATGGACTCAGGAAGATCATGAGGGCGAATGCCACCCCTTCCTTCCAGACCGGTATCCTCGTACCCAATAGCATTGCAGAAAGCCCTCCAGGGAACGTGAAACAATTCATCGCGACACATGAAGGTGAGAGTGCGCGCATCATCTTCCCCAAAATGAACCGTGGCATAGAACTAATGGATGAGTTGAACATCAAAGTCACAGTTGACTGACATGATCTTGACAAGATCAAACTCTTTGCAGAGAGCTAGCGCCTCACCAAAATACTCCATATTGTTTCTCCAATGATCAAAATCAATTGTCCACTGCTTGGCATATCTATTCTTGTTGTGCTCAAAGAGTTCATGAACAATCCGCACTTGCATCTCATTCCGGAACTGAACAGTGGTCCAACGGGGAGCAATGGGAACCTCATACGGATTCTTTGAGCGGAAGGCTTCCCAATCCTTGGCTTTCCAACGATGCAACGGCATAACCACACGTTGCTTAGCAGCTGCATACTTTTCACGACGAGTGGGCTTGGTGGGAATCACAACTTCTTCTTCATCATCAGACACAACCGGGCGCAAGGTCCTTCGTGCCCTCTTCTTGGTCTTGCGAGGAGCAGAGCGAGAACTAGAGCCACCTGAACACACACACACACACGAAAAGAACACACAAAAACCCAACAAGGATGAGAGGATTGCACCCACTAGCAGAAAAGGAACAAGTTGCAACAACAGAGAAGATAGAACAGTGCTTAGTGGTTGATATACTATGGTTGTACCGGATCTTCCGCCGGTAGTACCGCTCCAGCGGTTGTACCACCCGTAGGGGCGGTAGAACCGCTGACAGTGGCACTACCAAGGAAGATAGATCTAACCGAGGCATACGAATCACACAAGTAATATTCCGAGTTCTAAGTGCTGCAAACAAGACAGGAGGCTAACAAAGAACTCTTCTAAGCCATAGAACGAACACTAAACGCGGAAAGATAAGTAAAGCCCTAGACAAGGAAGAACCCCCAAAAAAATCTAGAGGCAAAGAACACAAGGCATTACCACCATCCATGGGAAGAGATCGGGAGGCCTCCACGGAGAGCCAAGGATCCGAAGCGCGAGACGCACTCCGGGGCAGGGGTAGAGATGGCCGGCGGCTAGGGCAAGAAAAAGAGGAACGAGGACGAAGGGAAAAAGACAACCCTTCAGCCCCGTCGAGTATATATAGGCCCATACACACGCCCCGGTAGAACCGCTTAGGGGAGCGGTTGTACCGCTCGTCTGGTACAGACTGGTGGATGGAGGCGGTACTTCCGGTGCCTGGGAGGCACCGGTAGTACCGCACGGCATCAACCGGTAGTACCGGACGTGGGTTACCATGGGTTTGTGCGGTGGAACCGCCCAAGCACCAAACGGAGACCCTTGGGACGGCACAACCCGGTACCAGCG
The DNA here is from genome assembly GCF_018294505.1 of Triticum aestivum. Taxonomy (NCBI): domain Eukaryota; kingdom Viridiplantae; phylum Streptophyta; class Magnoliopsida; order Poales; family Poaceae; genus Triticum; species Triticum aestivum. The sequence continues at coordinate 107,392,123 of NC_057806.1, forward strand.
GTAGAACCGCTCGTGGTACCGGTTGTACCGCCCGACCACCTAAGCCCAAGCCAAGATCAAATGAGTGCAATCCGAAGGGAGGAAGAAGGGGCACAAAACAGGAGAGAAACAACACCCTAGGAGAACCTAACACAAAGAGCAAAGAGAGAAAGAGAGAAAACAACACGAGAACAACAAGGCTAACTCCAACCTCCCGAAGAGAGGACGGTGGCCGAGGCCACCTATGTTTGAGTCAATTGGTATGGCACGGCGAAGAATTATCCTTGGGTCCATGACCAAAATTCGCCTTTGAAGCACAAGTACCATCAAATATGGCTAATGTGAAAGACACAATCAATTTATGCATAATGGGGGGAGGGAGAGTTCATTGAGAGAACAACACTCCCCCTATGTCCATGCCTACACCTAAACTAGACAACAAGTTGAGCGTGGTAGGGTGTGCAAGGGTTCAAGCCACATTGCTCGAATCAATGATATTTAGCTCATGCCTTAACTCGCGAAATCTTGCTTCATCCAAGGGCTTCGTGAAAATATATGCAAGGTTGTCATGAGTGTTGACATAGTTGAGCTCGATCTCTCCTCGTCTAATGTGATCCCGGATGAAGTGATACCGGATCTCAATATGCTTCGTCTTGAAATGTTGCACCAGATTGAGAGAGATCTTGATGGCACTTTCATTGTCACACCAAAGAGGCACTTTGTCACAAGTGACACCGTAATCCTTTAAAGTTTGCCTCATCCATAGGAGTTGAGCACAACAACTACCGGCGGCAACATACTCCGCCTCAGTGGACGAGAGAGACACACAACTTTGCTTTTTGGAAGACCAACCAAGGAATTGGCACCCTCCGGAAGTGGACTTCCTATCCACTTTGTCTCCCGCCCAATCGGAATCCGAGTACCCTACAAGCTTGAAGTTTGATCCTCTAGGGTACCATAGGCCAAAGTTTGGGGTATGAGCCAAATATCGAAAGATTCGTTTGACTGCCACAAAGTGACTTTCCTTAGGTGCGGCTTGAAACCGTGCACAAATTCCCACACTCAACATGATGTCCGGTCTAGATGCACAAAGGTAAAGCAAGGATCCAATCATGGAATGATATACCTTTTGATCCACCACTTTACCATTGGGATCTAAGTCAAGTTGGCACTTGGTGGGCATTGGAGTGGAAGCCGGCTTGACGTCACTTAGCTTGAATCTCTTGAGCATGTCTTGAGTGTATTTGGATTGATTGATGAAGGTTCCTTCTCTTCTTTGCTTCACTTCGAACCCTAGAAAGAACTTCAACTCTCCCATGGAGGACATCTCGAACTTTGAGGTCATGAGAGTGGCAAATTCCACATTGAAAGCTTTGTTAGGAGAACCAAAGATAATATCATCAACATATAATTGGCACACAAACAACTCCCCTTTGACCTTATTAGTAAAAAGAGTGGGGTCGATTAGCCCAACTTCAAAACCACGGTCTTGTAACAACTCGGTAAGGTGGTCATACCACGCACGTGGGGCTTGTTTAAGGCCATAGAGCGCCTTATCGAGTTGATACACATGATCGGGAAAGTAGGGATCCTCGAACCCGGGGGGTTGCTTGATGTAAATCAATTAATTAATGGGACCATTAAGAAAAGCACTCTTCACATCCATTTGTTGTAACTTAAAATTATGATGAGAAGCATATGCAATTAACATGCGAATGGATTCAAGACGAGCAATGGGAGCAAAGGTTTCACCATAGTCGATACCCTCGACTTGGGAGTAGCCTCGTGCTACCAAATGAGCCTTGTTGCGAATGATAATCCCATGGGCATCTTGCTTGTTCTTGAATATCCACTTGGTTCCAATGACATTGTGGTTCCCCGTTGGCCTTGGCACCAATCTCCACACTTTGTTGCGCTCGAAGTTGTTGAGTTCTTCGTGCATGGCATTGAGCCAATCCGGATCTTCTAGCACCTCATAGACCTTGTGGGGTTCCACACAAGAGACAAACGCGTGATGCTCACAATAATTTGCTAATTGTCTATGAGTGCTTACCCCCTTTCTTAAGCTTCCAAGCACATTCGTCATGAGATGATCCTTGGTGGAGAGCTTGGATGCAATCTTGGCGGCACGACGCTCTAATTCCTCCTCGGTGGTGAGTTGAGGAGCGGTTACTTGATCATCTTGAGCGCCGTCATGAACTTGTTCTTGATCTTGAACTTGCTCGGGGGAGAGAACTTGACCTTGGGCATCACTTGGTGTGTCAACACCGTCTTGAGTATGATCTTGCCCTTGGTCTTGTTCATGAGGTTGAGGGCCTTCACTTTGTTCTTCGGAAGTGTGTGGGCCTTGGGTTGGTGATGGCTCCACTTGAGTGGAGCATTGTCCTTCTCCTTCGGCCACAAGGGGTTCCTCAATGGGTAGGATAAAACCAACACCCATTCTTCTTATGGCTTGAGGAGGAATTTCATCACCTACATCGCAAGTGCCACTTTGCTCCACTTGGGAGCCGTTATTCTCATCAAACTCCATGTTACATGTCTCCTCAATAAGTCCCGTGGATTTATTGAGGACACGGTAAGCATGAGAGTTTGTAGCATAACCAACAATATGCCCTCATGAGCTCTAGCCTCAAATTTAGACAACCGAACACCTTTCTTGAGAATGAAACACTTACACCCGAATACCCGGGAGTACTTGAGGTTGGGCTTGTTACCGGTGAGTATCTCATATGGAGTCTTGTTCAAGCCCTTGCGGAGGTAGAGCCGATTGGATGCATGACATGTGGTGTTGATGGCTTCGGCCCAAAAGTTGTACGGAGACTTGAACTCCGCCATCATGGTCCTTGCCGCATCCATCAACGTCCGGTTCTTCCTTTCCGCAACACCATTTTGTTGAGGGGTGTATGGTGCGGAAAATTGATGCTTGATTCCCTCATCACTAAGAAATTCATCCAAGGTGTAGTTCTTGAACTCGGTGCCATTGTCACTTCTTATTGTCAAGATCTTTGCATTGTGTTGACGTTGTGCTTCATTTGCAAAGTCAATGACGGTTTGTTGGGTCTCGCTCTTCCTCTTGAAGAAATACACCCACGTGTACCTTGAGTAGTCATCCACAATCACCAAGCAATACTTCCTACCTCCAAGACTATCGAAGGATGGAGGCCCAAAGAGATCCATGTGAAGGAGCTCCAAAGGCCTCTTTGAATAAATGATAGTCGTGGGAGGGTGAGCCTTCTCATGTAGCTTTCCTTCGATACAGGCACTGCAAGCACGATCTTTAGCAAAACTAACATTCGTTAGTCCACGGACATGGTCCCCCTTGAGGAGACTTTGCAAAGATCTCATATTGACATGGGCTAAACGGCAATGCCAAAGCCATCCCACATCAACTTTAGCCATTAGGCATGTCGCGGTCTTAGTGGGTCGCTCCGAAAAGTTAATCACATATAGACCGTTCTCGACATGCCCAACAAAGGCTACTTTAAGAGTCTTGCTCCACAAGAGGGCCACAGTATCGATATCAAAGAAAGTGGCAAAGCCCATGATTGCAAGTTGACGAATGGAAAGTAAATTGTATGCAAGGGACTCAACAAGCATGACCTTCTCGATCGTGAGATCATGAGAGATGACCACCTTGCCAAGTCCCAATACCTTAGAAGATGAGGCGTCACCCCACTCGACATTGGTGGGCATAGATGGAACCTTGTGCACGTCCACCATCAAGTCCTTGCTTCCGGTCATATGATTTGTAGCTCCGCTATCAAGCAACCATGATCCACCACCGGAAGCAAACACCTACAAGAGATCAATGCTTGGTTTTAGGTACCCATTTTGTAATGGGTTCTTTGATGTTAGTAACAAGGGCCTTAGGAACCCCAATAGACCATTCAATGTATTCATGAAGAGAACCAACAAATTTGGCATAAACATCCATCACTAGCACGGCATAACACATAAGAAGGATTAAAATCGCTGGCTTTGTTGGGAGGGGTGACATTGCCCTTCTTGACATTGTTCTTCTTCTTCTCCTCGGGGGCACTCTCTCCCTCCCTCACAAAGGTTTGCATGAGAGGAGGAGGTCGTTTGGTCTTGTCATTCTTCTTCTTGTTCTTGGAGTCGGGCGCGTACCCAACCCCTTCCTTGGCCACAACTCCCTTTTGGTTGATCAAGAGATCGTTGAGGTTCTTCTTGCCTTGTATGCAAGCCGCAAGACCTCTCTCAAGTTGCTCCTTCAACTTAGCATTTTCCTCAACAAGATGTATATGCTCACAACATGGGTTAGTAGCATTTGCATTATCAATTAAAACCATATGAGGAAAAGTTGCTTTCTCCTTAGTTAGCTTCACTTGGAGTTGATCATGAGACTCCTTGAGACTAGCGTGAATACCCTTCAAGGCCTTGTGGGCCTTGTCAAGTATATCAAACTCCTCTGTGAGTCTAGCAAGATCAACCCCGAGTTTGGCCTTCTCGGAATTTAGCACATGAGAAACAATGAGGTCATGATCATAATCTTTATTTAACTTAGCATGATCAACGTTGTGTGACTCCTCAAGAGCCAAACGAAGACCACACTCTTCCTCAAGAGCATTGGAAAGATCTGAGATCGCATCGGCATAGTCACGACTATGCCCTTCCATCTTAGAGATGGTGTCCTCGTGAGCCTCAATCATGTCATTGGCTTCACCAAGTTGTTCCAAGAGAGCAACAAAGTGCTTCTTGGATTTTCCCTTGAGTTTGCCCATAAAGGCCTCAAACTCGTTAGCCTCCACATTAGCTCCCTCAAGTTCATTAATGCAATCCGTCGGGGAAGGATGATTAATGATGGTAGTTTTGATGTTGGAGGTTACCTTGTTGGTGGCTTTAGCCATGAGGCACTTGGCGGTGATGCTCTCGTTGGGTGAGTCGAAGAGAGACACCCGTGACGTTGTTGCAATGGCAACGGAGGCCATGGCAACTGACTCATCATCTTCATCATCGTCATCATCCTCATTGTACTCTTCTTGCACAACCAAATCCTTGGGAGGAGTCTTCTTGGAGAAGTTGTTCTTGTTGGGGAACGACTTGGCCTTGTCCTTTCGGATGAGCTTGCCACCATTGTCTTCCCTCTTCTCATACGGGCATTCCGCAACAAAATGACTCACGTTGCCGCAATTGTAGCAAGTCCTCACACATTGCTTGCCCCTTGTACCACTTGAGTTGTTTTTGCTAAAGTTTGGCCTCGAGTTTTTCTTGCTCCAAAAGATTGCCTTGAAGGAAGTGCCATGTGTTCATGATATGCATACTTCGTATCTTCGGGGTTGCTCTCCTCTTCTTCCTCTTCTTCGTCTTCCACGATGAGCTTGGCCTTCAATGCAAGGTTAGGCTTCTTTGCCCGTTGAGAACGGAGCACCGCATTATCGGCGGTCTTGTCCAAAATGTTCATGGCCACAAACTCATCCAACACTTCGCTTGAGGTCAAAGTGTGGAGGTCCGGTCTTTGACGAATGACGGAGGACATGGCCTTGTGATAGGGCATCATTGCCTTGAGGAATTTGCGCTTGATCCAATTGTCATCCGTGTCCTTGCTCCCGTGATCTCGTAGTGAGACCGCAAGTTTGGTTACTCTCCGATAGAGCTCACGAGGTTCTTCATCTTCCTTCATTGCAAACTCATCGGCCTCATCTTGTACCACTTCATAGTTGGAGCGTTGAATGCTTGCGCTTCCCCGGTAGAGAGACACGACACAATGCCATGCATCTTTGGCCAAGGCGAAAGGACGAAGATGAGGTAGGTCTTCGGGTGGAATTGCATCTTGAATGATGAAGAGAGCATTCTCATTGAATTGATTGTCCGCGGCTTCTCGAGGAGTGAAGTTGCTTGGATCATGTGGATAGAAACCTTCTTCAATGATTCTCCAAAGGTTAGTGTTCACATGATTTAAATGACGTTTAAAGCGGTAAACCCAAGAATCAAAATCCTCATTTTTCACAATCTTGGGGGGAGGACCGGCATGATTCAAATGAATGGAAGGAACCGGTCCACCATAAACAAGTGGTGGTTCCACATGGGCAAAGATGCCGGTGCCATTCTTGCCACTAGAAGAAGGAGCCTTTTCACTACTAGCTCCCCCCTTGTCGGGGATAGCATCCATCACCTTGTTGGCGGGATCACCCACTTTCAATGGTGCGGTGGATAGTTTAAGCCCCTCAAGAAATTTAGTAAACATGCTTTCGACTTCGGTCGTCATGGAGGTTTTCAATGTCTCCAAGGCCACATTGAACTCCTCATGAGAGACCGAAGTTCCCCCATCTCCCGTAGACGAGATCGGATTCACACCGGAGTGTTCCTCCACACCGTCTACGGTATCAACCATACTCTTTGGACGGTAAAGTCCTTAATAAAGAGACGAGGCTCTGATACCAATTGAAAGGATCGATATGGTTGACTAGAGGGGGGGGGTGAATAGGCAACTAACAACTTTTAGCTTTTCTTTAACAATTTAAACTTTGCATCAAAGTAGGTTGTCTAGATATGCAACTAGGTGATCAACCTATATGATGCAACGAGGATAGGTACACAAGCAAGCAAGAGATATGAAACAAGTAAGCTTGCTCAAATAAAGGCACGAGATAACCAAGAGTGGAGACGGTGGAGACGAGGATGTATTGCCAAAGTTCCTTCCCTTTGAGAGGAAGTACGTCTCCGTTGGAGCGGTGTGGAGGCACAATGCTCCCCAAGAAGCCACTAGGGCCACCGTATTCTCCTCACGCCCTCACACAATGTGAGATGCCGTGATTCCACTATTGGTGCCCTTGAAGGCGGCGACCGAACCTTTACAAACAAGGTTGGGGCTCTCTCCACAACTTAATTGGAGGCTCCCAACAAAACCACGAAGCTTCACCACAATGGAATGTGGCTCCGAGGTGACCTCAACCGTCTAGGGTGCTCAAACACCCAAGAGTAAAAAAATCCACACAAGAAAGTATGGGGGAAGAAAATATCCTTTGGTGGAAGTGTAGATCTAGGTCTCCTCCTTCAATCCCTAGCAAATCAACAAGTTTGAGTGGCTAGAGAGAGAGATCGGGCAAGAGAGCTTGAAGGGCATTAATGGTGGAGTGAGAGAGGTCAAAGGTAGGAGTGGTAGGTGGGAGAAGCCCCCTTAAATAGTCACCCCTCATTTCCAACCGTTACTGCGTTTTTTGCACTGCAGCGGTACAACTGGTCCTCGTCCAGGTACAACCGGGACTCATGGTGTAACTGCAGAACCCTACCAAGCGGTACAACCGGACAGGCGGGCGATAGTACCGGCTAAGAAAAATAACCGGACTAACTGCCTGGCTACCGCACAACCACCACATCAAAACAGGAGCTGGACCGGTACTTGGGCGGTGCCTGGCCGGAACAACCGCATGGCCTTGAGCTCTTGGGCGGCTAAGTACTAAGCGGAAGAACCGCTCGGACCACCGGTGGTACCGGTCATCGTGGAATGACCGGACCAACCGGACCACTACCGCCCAAGAACCGCATCACACCAGAAGCGAGGGCGGTACTTGAGCGGTGCATGGACGGAACCACCGCCCCAGCTGTTGTAGAGCATGGTGGCAGTACCACCGCCCGGAGGCAGCGGTACAACCGCTCAAGCAAAGCTGGTGAGCGACAAGACCCAGCGGTACTGGAGCGGTACAACCGTTGGGCAGACATAGTGAGCAGAAAAAAGGGGAAGAGGCAAGGAAAACTCTCTCTCACACACACACCTGAGGAAGGCAAGGAGAGGGTGAGAAAAGTGTACGTGAACTGATTCCCCCAGAGCTTCCTAATGAGGATTCCCTCTTAATAGTACGGGTACTCTACGACCAAAGAAAACAAAAGCGTAGAGGACACGTCTTTGATCTTTTCCTTCGAGAGGCAATAGCAATCCGGTGTAAACCTAAGCATCGAGAACCTGAAACATATAACACACGATTAGACCACAAAGGGTTGTCATCATCATCCAAAACATAAGGTAGGGAAATGCCCTTTCAACGTACCTTCGTAGACCGAAAGCGGAAGCGTTAGCACAACGCGGTTGATGTAGTCGTACGTCTTCACGGCTCGACCGATCAAGCACCGAAACTACGGCACCTGCGAGTTCTAGCACACGTTCAGCTCAATGACGATCCCCGAACTCCGATCCAGCAGAATGTCGGGGAAGAGTTTCGTCAGCACGATGGCGTGGTGACAATCTTGATGTTCTACCGTCGCAGGGCTTCGCCTAAGCACCGCTACAATATTATCGAGGATTATGGTGGAGGGGGGCACCGCACACGGCTAAGAGATCAATGATCAATTGTTGTGTCTATGGGGTGCCCCCTGCCCCCGTATATAAAGGAGCAAGGAGGGAGGCGGCCGGCCTAGGAGGAGGGCGCGCCAAGGGGGGAGTCCTACTCCCACCGGGAGTAGGACTCCTCCTTCCCTTGTTGGAGTAGGAGAGAAGGAAAGAGGGGGAGAGGAACAAGGAAAAGGGGGCTGCACCCCTTGTCCAATTCGGACCAGAGGGGGGGGGGGCGCGCCTCCTTCCTTTTGGCCTCTCTCCTCTATTCCCGTATGGCCCAATAAGGCCCATATACTCCCCGGTGAATTCTCGTAACTCTCCGGTACTCCGAAAAATACCCGAATCACTCGGAACCTTTCCGATGTCCGAATATAGTCGTCCAATATATCGATCTTTACATCTCGACCATTTCGAGACTCCTCTTCATGTACTCGATCTCATCCAGGACTCCGAACTCCTTCGGTATATCAAAACTCATAAACTCATAATATAACTGTCATCGAAACCTTAAGCGTGCGGACCCTACGGGTTCGAGAACAATGTAGACATGACCAAGACACGTCTCCGGTCAATAACCAATAGCGGAACCTGGATGCTCATATTGGCTCCCACATATTCTATGAAGATCTTTATCGGTCAAACCGCATAACAACATACGTTGTTCCCTTTGTCATCGGTATGTTACTTGCCCGAGATTCGATCGTCGGTATCTCAATACCTAGTTCAATCTCATTACCGGCAAGTCTCTTTACTCGTTCCGTAATACATCATCTCGCAACTAACTCATTAGTTGGAATGCTTGCAAGGCTTTAGGTGATGTGCATTACCGAGAGGGCCCAGAGATACCTCTCCGACAATCGGAGTGACAAATCCTAATCTCGAAATACGCCAACCCAACAAGTACCTTCGGAGACACCTGTAGATCACCTTTATAATCACCCAGTTACGTTGTGACGTTTGGTAGCACACAAGGTGTTCCTCTGGTAAACGGGAGTTGCATAATCTCATAGTCATAGGAACATGTATAAGTCATGAAGAAAGCAATAGCAACAAACTAAACGATCAAGTGCTATGCTAACGGAATGGGTCAAGTCAATCACATCATTCTCCTAATGATGTGATCCCGTTAATCAAATGACAACTCATGTCTATGGCTAGGAAACTTAACCATCTTCGATTCAACGAGCTAGTCAAGTAGAGGCATACTAGTGACATACTGTTTGTCTATGTATTCACACATGTATTATGTTTCCAGTTAATACAATTCTAGCATGAATAATAAACATTTATCATGATATAAGGAAATAAACAATAACTTTATTATTGCCTCTAGGGCATATTTCCTTCAGTCTCCCACTTGCACTAGAGTCAATAATCTAGTTCACATCGCCATGTGATTTAACATCAATATTTCACATCACCATGTGATTAACACCCATAGTTCACATCGACATGTGACCAACACCCAAAGGGTTTACTAGAGTCAATAATCTAGTTCATATCTCTATGTGATTAACACCCAAAGAGTATTGAGGTGTGATCATGTTTTGCTTGTGAGAGAATTTTAGTCAATGGGCCTGCCACATTCAGATCCGTAAGTATTTTGCAAATTTCTATGTCAACAATGCTCTGCACAGAGCTACTCTAGCTAATTGCTCCCACTTTCAATATGTATCCAGATTGAGATTTAGAGTCATCTGGATCAGTGTGAAAATTTGCATCGACGTAACCCTTTACGACGAACCTTTTGTCACTTCCATAATCGAGAAACATATCCTTATTCCACTAAGGATAATTTTGACCAATGTCCAGTGATCTACTCCTAGATAACTATTGTACTCCTTTGCCAAACTCAGGGCAGGGTATACAATAGGTCTGGTACACAGCATGGCATACTTTATAGAACCTATGGCTGAGGCATAGGGAATGACTTTCATTTTCTCTCTATCTTCTGCCGTGGTTGAGTTTTGAGTCTTACTCAACTTCACACCTTGTAACACAGGCAAGAACTCCTTTGACTGTTCCATTTTGAACTACTTCAAAATCTTGTCAAGGTATGTACTCATTGAAAAACTTATCAAGCGTCTTGATCTATCTCTATAGATCTTGATGCTCAATATGTAAGCAGCTTCACCGAGGTCTTTCTTTGAAAAAACTCCTTTCAAACATTCCTTTATGCTTTGCAGAATAATTCTACATCATCTCCGATCAACAATACGTCATACATATACTTATCAGAAATGCTGTAGTGCTCCCACTCACTTTGTTGTAAATACAGGCTTCACCACAAGTCTGTATAAAACTATATGCTTTGATCAACTTATCAAAGCGTATATTCCAACTCCAAGATGCTTGCACCAGTCCATAGATGGATCGCTGGAGCTTGCACATTTTGTTAGCACCTTTAGGATTGACAAAACTTTCTTGTTGCATCATATACAACTCTTCTTTAATAAATCCATTAAGGAATGTAGTTTTGTTTATCCATTTGCCAGATTTCATAAAATGTGGCAATTGCTAACATGATTCGGATAGACTTAAGCATAGATATGAGTGAGAAACTCTCATCGTAGTCAACACCTTGAACTCGTCGAAAACCTTTTGCGACAATTCTAGCTTTGTAGATAGTAACACTACTATCAGCGTCCGTCTTCCTCTTGAAGATCCATTTAATCTCAATTGCTTGCCGATCAACGGGCAAGTCAACCAAAGTCCACACTTTGTTCTCATACATGGATCCCATCTCAGATTTCATGGCCTCAAGCCATCTCGTGGAATCTGGGCTCATCATCGCTTCCTCATAGTTCGTAGGTTCATCATGGTCAAGTAACATGAACTCCAGAGTAGGATTACCATACCACTCTGGTGCGGATCTCACTCTGGTTTACCTACGAGGTTCGGTAGTAACTTGATCTAAAGTTACATGATCATCATCATTAGCTTCCTCACTAATTGGTGTAGTAGTCACAGGAACAGATTTCTGTGATGAACTACTTTCCAATAAGGGAGCAGGTACAGTTACCTCATCAAGTTCTACTTTCCTCCCCCTCACTTCTTTCGAGAGAAACTCCTTCTCTAGAAAGGATCCATTCTCAGCAACGAATATCTTGCCTTCAGATCTGTGATAGAAGGTGTACCCAACATTTTCTTTTGGGTATCCTATGAAGACGCACTTCTCCGATTTGGGTTTGAGCTTATCAGGTTGAAACTTTTTCACATAAGCATTGCAACCTCAAACTTTAAGAAATGACAACTTAGGTTTCTTGCCAAACCATAGTTCATACGGTGTCGTCTCAACGGATTTAGATGGTGCCCTATTTAACGTGAATGTAGCTGTCTCTAATGCATAACCCCAAAACGATAGTGGTAAATTGTTAAGAGACATCATAGATCGCACCATATCTAATAAAGTACGGTTACGATGTTCGGACACACCATTACACTGTAGTGTTCCAGGTGGCGTGAGTAGTGAAACTATTTCACATTGTTTTAACTGAAGGCCAAACTCGTAACTCAAATATTTTACTCCTGCGATCATATCGTAGAAACTTTTATTTTTGTTACGATGATTCTCCACTTCACTCTAAAATTCTTTGAACTTTTCAACTGTTTCAGACTTGTGTTTCATTAAGTAGATATACCCATATCTGCTCAAATCATCTGTGAAGGTCATAAAATAATGATACTTGCCGTGAGCCTTAACACTCATCGGACCGCATACATCGGTATGTATTATTTCCAATAAGTTAGTTGCTCGCTCCATTGTTTCGGAGAATGGAGTCTTAGTCATCTTGCCCATGAGGCATGGTTCGCAAGCATCAAGTGATTCATAATCAAGTGATTCCAATAGTCCATCAGCATGGAGTTTCTTCATGCGCTTTACAACAATATGACCTAAACGGCAGTGCCACAAATAAGTTGCACTATCATTATTAATTTTGCATCTTTTGGTTTCAATATTATGAATATGTGTATCACTACGATCGAGATCCAATGAACCATTTTCATTGGGTGTGTAACCATATAAGGTTTTATTCATGTAAACAGAACAACAATTTATTCTCTTACTTAAATGAATAACCGTATTGCAATAAACATGATCAAATCATATTCATGCTCAACGCAAACACCAAATAACACTTATTTAGGTTCAACACTAATCCCGAAAGTATAGGGACTGTGCGATGATGATCATATCAATCTTGGAACCACTTCCAACACACATCGTCACTTCACCCTTAACTAGTCTATGTTCATTCTGCAACTCCCGTTTCGAGTTACTACTCTTAGCAACTGAACCAGTATCAAATACCGAGGGGTTGCTATGAACACTAGTAAATACACATCAATAATCTATATATCAAATATACCTTTGTTCACTTTGCCATCCTTCTTATCCGCCAAATACTTGGGGCAGTTCCGCTTCCATTGACCATTCCATTTGCAGTAGAAGTACTTAGTCTCAGGATTAGGACCAGACTTGGGCTTCTTCACTTGAGCAGCAACTTGCTTGCCGTTCCTCTTGAAGTTCCCCTTCTTCCCTTTGCCCTTTTCTTGAAACTAGTGGTCTTGTCTACCATCAACACTTGATATTTTTCTTGATTTCTACCTTCGTTGATTTCAGCATTACGAAGAGCTTGGGAATCGTTTCCGTTATCCCTTGCATATCATAGTTCATCACGAAGTTCTACTAACTTGGTGATGGTCACTAGAGAATTCTGTCAATCACTATCTTATCTAGAAGATTAATTCCCACTTGATTCAAGCGATTGTAGTACCCAGACAATCTGAGCACATGCTCACTGCTTGAGCTATTCTCCTCCATCTTTTAGCTATAGAACTTGTTGGAGACTTCATATCTCTCAACTCGGGTATTTGCTTGAAATATTAACTTCAACTCCTGGAACATATCATATGGTCCATGACGTTCAAAACGTCTTTGAAATCCCGATTCTAAGCTGTTAAGCATGGTGCACTAAACTATCAAGTAGTCATCATATTGAGCTAGCCAAACGTTCATAACGTCTGCATTTGCTCCTGCAATAGGTCTGTCACCTAGCGGTGCATCAAAGACATAATTCTTCTGTGCAGCAATGAGGATGATCCTCATATCACGGATCCAATCTGCATCATTGCTACTAACATTTTTCAACATAATTTTTCTCTAGGAACACAATAAACTGGGAACATTATCGCGAGCTATTGATCTACAACATAGATATGCTAATACTACCAGGACTAAGTTCATGATAAATTAAAGTTCAATTAATCATATTACTTAAGAACTCCCACTTAGAAAGACATCCCTCTAATCTTCTAAGTGATCACGTGATCCATATCAACTAAACCATGTCCGATCATCACATGAGATGGAGTAGTTTCAATGGTGAACATCAGTATGTTGATCATATCTACTATATGATTCACGCTCGACCTTTCGGTCTCTGTGTTCCGAGGCCATATCTGTTATATGCTAGGCTCGTCAAATTTAACCTGAGTATTCCGCATGTGCAACTGTTTTGGCACCAGTTGTATTTGAACGTAGAGCCTATCACACCCGATCATCACATGGTGTCTCAGCACGAAGAACTTTTGCAACGGTGCATACTCAGGGAGAACACTTGTACCTTGATAATTAGTGAGAGATCATCTTAGAAAGCTACTGTCGAACTAAGCAAAATAAGATGTATAAAAGATAAACATCACATGCAATCAAAATATGTGACATGATATGGCCATCATCATCTTGTGCTTTTGATCTCCATCTCCAAAGCATCGCCATGATCTCCATCGTCACCGGCATGACACCATGATCTCCATCATCTTGATCTATATCAATGTGTCGTCACATGGTTGTCTCGCCAACAATTGCTCTTGCAACTATTGCTATCGCATAGCGATAAAGTAAAGCAATTATTTGGTGCTTGCATCTTATGCAATAAAGAGATAACCATAAGGCTTTTGCATGTTGCCGATAACTTCAACAAAACATGATCATCTCATACAACAACTTATATCTCATCACGTCTTGACCATATCACATCACAACATGCCCTGCAAAAACAAGTTAGACGTCCTCTACTTTGTTGTTGCAAGTTTTACATGGCTGCTACGGGCTGAGCAAGAACCGTTCTTACCTACGCATCAAAACCACAACGATAGTTTGTCAAGTTGGTGCTGTTTTAACCTTCGCAAGGACCGGGCGTAGCCACACTCGGTTCAACTAAAGTTGGAGAAACTGACACCCGCTAGTCACCTGTGTGCATAGCACGGCGGTAAAACCAGTCTCGCGTAAGCGTACGCGTAATGTCGGTCCGGGCCGCTTCATCCAACAATACCGCCGAACCAAAGTATGACATGCTGGTAAGCAGTATGACTTATATCGCCCACAACTCACTTGTGTTCTACCCGTGCATATTACATCAACGCATAAAACCTAGGCTCGGATGCCACTGTTGGGGAACGTAGTAATTTCAAAAAAATTCCTACGCACATGCAAGATCATGGTGATGCATAGCAACGAGAGAGGAGAGTGTTGTCCACGTACCCTCATAGACCGAAAGCGGAAGCATTAGCACAACACAGTTGATGTAGTTGTACGTCTTCACGGCCCGACCAATCAAGCACCAAAACTACGACACCTCCGAGTTATAGCACACATTCAGCTCGATGACGATCCCCGGACTCCGATCCAGCAGAATGTCGGGGAAGAGTTCTGTCAGCACAATGGTGTGGTGACGATCTTGATGTTCTACCGCCGCAGGGCTTCGCCTAAGCACCGCTACAATATTATTGAGGATTATGGTGGAGGGGGGCACTGCACACGGCTAAGAGATCAATGATCAATTGTTGTGTCTATGGGGTGCCCCCTGCCCCCGTATATAAAGGAGCAAGGGGGGAGGCAGCCGACCTAGGAGGAGGGCGCGCCAAGGGGGGAGTGTCGTGGATCTAAGACTGACAGTAGAATGGGGGTAGGTATGAGGAGGCAAGATCCTAGCTATGGAGTAGTTGTACACACGAGTTTACGAGTTCAGGCCCTTCTCGGAGGAAGTAACAGCCCTACGTCTCAGTGCCCTGAGGCGGTTGACTGGATTATATGTGTGTGTGAGTTTACAAAAGTGCGAACCCTTGTCCCAGAGGAGGGGGGTGGCTTATATAGAGTGTGCCAAGACCCCAGCTCCCCTCCGTTACACAGGGTTCAATGCTCATAAAGGAAAGGCGTTACTGGTAACGTCTACAGTAAAGTGTCATAAATGCTCATAATGATATGGTTTAAGTCCTGACTGTTGCAGAGTGGAGGGTTCCTCATCTTCTGGTGGTCGAGTGTCTTCAAGGTGGTCGAGTGAGCGCATCTCCATAGTTGAGTGGATGGTGGTTTCTCTTTGACTGCTTCTGATTCTTTGTAAAGATGTCCTTGGGGAGGGTATGCTGGACAGGTCCATGACCCTACCCTAGGTACATAGCTTCATCATTAGCCCCCGAATGGATCAGGGTTTGAGTGAGGAAGGGGTTGAGAACACTTCCGACCCACTCTTTGTGCTATGAATATGCCTTGTCCTGAAACAATGAGTTGAGGTGACGACGTCGACTCCTTTCTCAATCGCCTTGGTCCATTCTTGGTTGTTGTCGAGTGAACTTTCATGGTAGAATTCCGAATGATGATGTAGAGGGTGTTTGTCTTCAGTCTGACAGGTTGTTCTGCTCTCCGCGGATCTCACGGGATTTGAATTTTGGGAAGTGCGCCAGACGGGAGGAATCGAGGTTATCGGGACAGATTAGGCAAGTCTCCTCGATCCCCGCGCCACCTTTTTCGCCATGTACTGCGCGCGCGACTGTTGCGTGATTTGTTTAGATCGCTTGGGTCCACCAGTCAGCCACTCGGTGGAAGGCCTTATAAAAGGTCTCGGGCCAGGCCTCTGCTCCGCACGCTCCCATTCTCTCTTCTCTTTCTCCCGATCCCTTCGCCACTCTCGCTTCCGCCTCGTCGCTGGACCTCCGCTTGAGCTCCATCCGCCACCATGGGGAGTGAGGGAGTCCTGGATTAGGGGGTGTTCGGATAGCCAGACTATACCTTTGGCCGAACTCCTGGACTATGAAGATACAAGATTGAAGACTCCATCCCGTGTCCGGAAGGGACTTTCCTTGGCGTGGGAGGAAAGCTTGGCGATACGGATGTTGAGATCTCCTACCATTGTAACCGACTCTATGTAACCCTAACCCTATCCAGTGTCTATATAAACCGGAGGGTTTTAGTCCGTAGGACAACATACACATCAACAATCATACCATAGGCTAGCTTCTAGGGTTTAGCCTCTCTGATCTCGTGGTAGATCAACTCTTGTACTACCCATATCATCAATATTAATCAAGCAGGACATAGGGTTTTACCTCCATCGAGAGGGCCCGAACCTGGGTAAAACTTCGTGTCCCCTGCCTCCTGTTACCATCCGGCCTAGACGCACAGTTCGGGACCCCCTAGCCGAGATCCGCCGGTTTTGACACCGACATTGGTGCTTTCATTGAGAGTTCCTCTGTGTCGTCGCCATCAGGAAGGATGCCTCGCCCCGTCTTTAAAGATGGCACCGTTGCTAAGGGAGCTTTGGCCGTCGGCCAAACCCTCCAGCTAGGTGGTTTTCTTATGACCACCTGTTCGGCTTCTGCGCCGACGATGACCTCTCGAGCCATCGAAAACAATCTTCATGTCAACTCGGAACTTGCCGAGCAGTTAGATCCAATAGAGCTTTCCTCCATAAACGAGCTCTTGGATCGCTTCGCCGCCCTGGGAGTCGCTACGGATTACGACCAGATTGGGCCTAAAAACGATCTGAGAGAGATTAACTCTCCCCAAGTCACCCATCACATTGCCATGGTAGAAGGACAGTGCGGCGACCCTTCATCTATCTTAAGGACTCGCTACGTCCGGATTCCCGATCCCTCCAAGACGGATGTCCGCGGAGGGGAGGATATCACTCAAGACCTGAACCTAGAATCAGGCGACGGACTGGATTCATTGGACGACATCCAGGAATCCAAATTCTCGAGTTCGGAAATTCCTTGGCTTCTGAGCCTCAGAAGGGGTAAGGCTTCGGATTTAATTCCACCCACCCACCCGAACATTAGCGATCTATCCCAAATCAGGCAAGAGCCCAAAGAAACAGTACATCATTACTGGGCCAGATTCCTCCTGGTTATGAACAGGATAAAGGGCTGCCGCGAGGAAGACGCAATTTCATTCTTCTGCGATAATTGCACGGACAAGGGAATACTCAACGCCATAAGTCGCCGTGATATTACACGCTTCACCGACTTAGCGTCCATAGTACGAAAGTACTGTGCGATGGAAAGCGCCCGGGAAACCGAAACAAAATTTTGGGACAATCCGGCCCTTAAGTTAAGCCTAGTCCGAAATAAAAGGGTGCATCATCGCCAGACACCCGGGTCAAACACCAAAAGGCAAAAACCCTCTACAGGGCATGGAACCGTACTGGAAGGATGGCTTAATGGACCCTGTAAAATTCATAGTACAGAGGACGCCACACCAACTCATAGCCTTAGAGCATGTTGGATACTCCGGCAGGTGGCCAAAATTGGCGAAAACCTCCTAATTCCGGAGGCCACAGAAAGCCACCCCAGAGACACCAATACAGTATTAACAGTCTTCGAGACCTTTGCATCAAATAATATGCGAAAAAGGACACTCCGCAGCCTTGCCGAAGTCTACCAAGTAGCAACAATAAACCCATGGAGTGACACGACCATTACCTTTAACGCCAGTGATGAACCTAAATTCCGAACAACCTGAGCACCAGCGGCATTGGTCCTCAGTCCAATAGTGGACGGCTTTCGTCTTATCAAGGTACTCATGGACGGCGGCAGTGGATTGAACCTCATCTATGTGGAAACTCTTCAAAAAATGGATATAGACTGGAACCACATCATGCGAAGCAGCACAACCTTTAAAGGAATAATCCCCAGTCGGGAAGCGCGCTGTACAGGAAAAATCACACTAGATGTGGTGTTCGGCACGCCGGACAATTACAGGTCCGAAGAGGTCACGTTCCATGTGGCCCCGTTCAGCAGCGGTTATCATGCTTTGCTAGGGCGGGAAGCATTCACAATCTTTCAAGCAATACCCCATTACGGGTACATGAAGCTCAAGATGCCCGGGCCTAACGGGATCATCACTCTCGCTAGTGATCTGGACATAGCACTCCGCGCCGAAAACAAGACAGCCGCACTGGCCCTCGAGGCACTATCCGAAGCCCTAGCGGCTGAGGAGCTGACTGCGCTGCGCTCTATGGTGAATAGGGACGATGTGGTACTCGACAAAAGATCCAAATCCACCTCCTTTAAACCAGCAGACGAAATAGTCAAATTCCAAGTCCATCCAACGGACCCCAATAAAACAGCTTCCATCGGGGCACAGTTAAACCCTGATGTCGACGCCGCATTGCGAGAGTTCCTACGAGAGAACTGGGACATTTCCGCCTGGCACCCTTCAGACATGCCAGGAATCCCACGCAGGCTGGCCGAGCACAGCTTAAATATCCAAACAGGATTCAAACCCATCAAACAGGCTCTCCGGCGTTTTTCCAAACCTAAGAGATAGGCTATGGGAGAGGAGCTAGCAAAGCTATTAGAGGCCGGATTCATCAGAGATATAAAACATCTGGACTGGCTAGCAAACCTGGTGATGGTACCAAAGAAGGACAAATCCTAGCGCCCGTATGTTGATTTTAAAGACCTTAACAAGGCTTGCCCAAAGGATCCCTTCCCCCTCCCCCGCATCGATCAAATTATCGATGCTACCGCAGGACACGATTCGTTGTGTTTCCTCGACGCATATTCTGGCTACCATCAAATCAAGATGGCAGAACTAGACCAAGCCGCAACGGCATTTATCACACCATACGGGCCATTCTGCTTCAACACGATGCCCTTCGGGCTCAAAAACGCCGGCGCAACATATCAGCGCATGATTTAGACATGTTTGGCAAGCCAGATCGGTAAAACAGTGGAGGCATACGTAGATGATGTGGTCGTCAAAACAAGACATGTTGAATCTCTAGTAGACGACTTGAGGCTCACATTTGATAATCTCCGAACATACGACATCAAGCTCAACCCGGAAAAATGCGTTTTCGGTGTTCCAGCCGGAAAGCTCTTGGGCTTTATTGTATCCAGTAGAGGAATTGAAGCAAATCCAGCCAAGATTCGAGCTCTGTCGCAACTGGATATCCCAAAGGACCTCAAACAAATACAAAAGTTAACTGGATGTGTGGCGGCTCTAAGCCGCTTTATCTCCCGCTTGGAAGAAAAGGCCCTTCCCCTTTACCGCCTCCTTCGGCGCACCGAACACTTCAAATGGACGGACGCAGCCACGACCGGACTCAACGAAATAAAAGCCATACTGGCAACAAACCCAGTCCTGGCCGCGCCAAACACCGGCGAACCAATGCTATTGTACATCGCAACAACACATCAGGTTGTAAGCGCAATGCTCGTCATCGAACGAGAAGCGGACGGACACAAATTCCCCCTTTAAAGGCCGGTTTATTATGTATCCACTGTCCTCACTCCCTGCAAATCACGGTACCCGCATTATCAAAAGATTGCGTACGCGGTATTCATGGCATCCCAGAAGCTACGACACTACTTTCAAGAGTGTTCAATAACAGTAGCCTCAGAAGTACCACTTAACGACATTATAAACAACCGTGACGCAACGGGCCGGATTGCGAAATGGGCCATCGAGCTCCTCCCGTTCGACATAACTTATAAGCCATGACGAGCCATCAAGTCACAAGTTTTGGCCGACTTCGTCGTAGAATGGACGGAGGCCGAACTCCCTAGAGAGTACGACACATATTCAAATTGGATCATGCATTTTGACGGCTCCAAAATGTTGGCTGGACTGGGGGCTGGCGTCGTTTTGACGTCCCCCACAGGAGACACAGTTCAATACGTACTACAGATTCTGTACACAGACTCCAACAATGCAGCCGAATATGAGGCCCTTCTACATGGTCTCCGGATGGCAGTATGCATGGGCATCCAACGCCTAGAGGTGCGCGGGGACTCGAACAATCTCCCAAATAAATGGAGACTTCGATGTCAAGGATCCGAAAATGGCAGCTTACGGCAACGCCGTCCTAAAAATGTCAGCTCGGTTCGAGGGACTTGAATTTCACCATATAGCCCGGGAAAATAATCAGGCGGCAGATGTCCTGGCACGCATCGGCGCAAAACGTGATGTAGTCCCCCCAACATCTTTCTGGAAAGGCTTTTCAATCCATCCGTGGCATGGGAAGGGGAGCCGAACAATAACAGCCCGGACCCAACCGCACTGCTCGACACCGAACATTCTGACACAATCGGAGGCTCTACCACTGAAATAACACCTTCAGCCCACGTAATAATGGCCGTCATCGCCCCGTGGACAGAACCATTCCTCGCCTACCTTACTAGGCAGGAACTCCCCGAGGACCAAAATGAGGCACGCTGCATAGTGTGGCGATCCAAAGCCTACAGAGTCCACGAGGGAGAGCTTTATAAGAAAAGCACTACTAGAGTCCTTCAAAGGTGCATCTCCGAAGAGGAGGGGCGGAATCTCCTGGCTGAAATCCATGCCGGACTCGGCGGTCATCATGCTGCAGCCCGGTCCCTGGTAAGCAAGGCCTTCCGTACAGGCTTTTATTGGCCGACGGCCCGGGCAGACGCTTAGGACTTAGTCCAACGATGTGCCGGCTGCCAGCTCTTTGCAAACCAAAGCCATATGCCACCCACCGCCCTCCAAACTATCCCCATCACTTGGCCCTTTGCGGTCTGGGGGCTTGATATGGTTGGACCCCTTAAAGGCGGAACCCACAAGCACAAATACTTACTGGTCATGGTGGATAAGTTCATCAAATGGATAGAAGCCAAGCCTGTTAAGACGGCCGAATCCGGACCTGTGATAGACTTCATATTCGGGGTTGTACACCGTTACGGCGTCCCCCACAGCATCATCACTGATAATGGCACGAACTTTACGGCCGACGAGGTAAAACTCTGGTGCAAAAACATGGACATAAAGCTCGATTATGCTTCCGTCTATCACCCACAAACTAACGGACAGGTCGAACATGCAAATGGTCTTATCATGAGTGGCATCAAACCCAGACTAGTGCGGTCCCTCAAGGAATCTAACATGCACTGGGTAGAGGAGCTTGACTCTGTACTCTGGGGGCTGTGGACCACGCTGAATCGCACCACCGGATACACACTATTCTTCATGGTGTACGGCGCAGAGGCAGTTCTGCCTTGCGACATAATTCATGACTCACCTCGAGTGCGCATGTATGAGGAAAGAGAAGCCGAGCTCGATCGGCAGGACAGTTTGGACGCATTAGAGGAGGAGCGTGATGTGGCGAAAGCCCGTTCCGCATTCTATCGACAACAAGCTCGAAGATACCAAAGCAGAGAAGTACGGGCCAAAAATTACAACGTTGGCGAATTAGTTCTACGCCTGCCAGACAAGAAAAAGGACAAACTCAAGCCCAAGTGAGAAGGTCCCTTCATAATTAACCAAGTCCTGATGGGTGGAGCGTACCGCCTGCGAAACACATCGGATAACCGACTCGAGCCGAACCCATGGAACGCAGCCCGTCTCCAAAGATTCTATGCCTAGCGCCGGATCCTGTGTTCGTCTCCTTACTATGTCCATTTTTTATATACTATCCGTCTTACATTTCTCTCCTTCTCCCTTTTTCTCTCTCTTATAACCTTTAAAGGCTCACAAATTGACGCGCTATCCGCGCTTAGTAAACCTGGGGGCTTCTTTAAACAGAAGCTTATTTATACGGGCTTCATGCCTAACACATGTGTCAAACTTCCACATGTACCTTTTATTCACCATTATATGCATCGATATGACTTAAGTTTTGGCCAAGCTAGGTTGCCTGGCTCCTGTGCTTACCCCTGCGTTCCCGATTATTCGGCTAGGTGATAAAGGGAGCACCTCTGCGATTGTTACTGCCGGATCAGCCGGACGTGTACCTCAGACTGGGTGAAGCCGAAAGCTAGCGTTCTTAAGAGAATATTCGGTCGGTGAACT
Organism: Triticum aestivum; assembly: GCF_018294505.1. Lineage (NCBI taxonomy): Eukaryota > Viridiplantae > Streptophyta > Magnoliopsida > Poales > Poaceae > Triticum > Triticum aestivum. The sequence goes on from NC_057806.1 coordinate 107,414,487, forward strand.
AAAGATGATCTTTTTCTTTATCTATGTGCCCCTAGGCGTTTTTCCTGTGTTTCTTTTCGCAGCATGGACATGCACTTTAGGGCATGCCCCCCCAGGGAAAGGAACCCCTAACGGAACTATTCTCCCTGGAAGATGTTTCTTACTAACCATGTAATATAACACAACTAGTCGGGCACTTGTCTGTTCACGCACTAATGACCCCTACGCCTGGTCTCCACGCATTCCCCGGTTCCTATATAACCGCATGGGAATTCGGACACACTCCGGACCGTCAGGCCCCGAGGTTGAAGCGAAAAGGTCGGCCATGACAAATGATCTACAATCCGGCTAGAAGGCATTATAAATGTCAATTCGATTACATAGTCATTTTGACTGATTGTATTCCTCTTCAATACCATCTAACAGGCTGTCTAATTTACAGTCTTGCTGGGAGTACTTTGCGGCCAACTCTACTTGGCCATACACTAAGCTTACAGGGATCTCCTTCCCGTCGGGCCCTATAGGACCGACCTCGGCCATATGGTTGGGGTCAGCCTTTGAGTACCGCGTCTTCACCATGGCCCAGGCCTCCCTAGCGCCTTGACGACAGGCTGATATCTTCCACAATTGGAAGCGCTGCCGTGCTCCCTTTAGCTTCTCCGCAAGCTCTCCAATACCTTCGGGCATGGAGATGGATGGCCACAGGGCCTAGGCGACGCCTTGCATCGCCTGCCGAACTCGGTCTAGCAGTTGCGAGAGCTTGGGAAGAAGGTCACCCGTAGAACCGGGCATCTCCTCCGCCGGGCGACCTATTAACACACCTACAGACATTGCTCTATCAGTCGACTTCCCCACCGAACTTTCTTTCAAAAGGTTCGTTCAAGCACTTACTAAATATGCCGCGCCGAAGCCGCTGATTCTCCTTCACAGAGTCTGATAGCTGGGCACGAACATCTTTCAGCTCGACGCCCAGCCGGGTGTTGGCATCTTGGAGAACGTTCTTCTCCCCCATCACCTTTAATAGCACCCTCTCACCAGCCTTTAGCTGGCGTAGGAGATGTTGCCTTTCCGGATTCAATCTGGCGCCATCTACAATTCTATTTGTCAGATTCGCACCAAAGCCGTGCTTCGCAAAATACTTATCTTTCGAAATGTCTATTACCAGAGGGGGCCTCCTTAGGCTCCCCTGCCGCGGCTAGTGCGGCCTCTAGTTGGGCTTTGCACTCTTCCAGCTCCTGGGACAGTAGGGAATTCTTTTTTGTAAGAACCTGCATATCAAATGATCCTTAAACCAGTTATTCTAACTGTTTTAAGTCTCGGGGGCTACTGCTACATATATATTTACCAAAATTTTCTTACTCGTATGTCTTTTACATATTGCTCCGTGGCTCTGGCTATACCATTTTGAGCGGCACGGAGGTGTGCATCTCCCAAATTGAAGGCACCTAACGCCTCTTGGGAGAAGCAAGCGTCGCGAAGAATTGTCCGGCGACGCCTGTGGTTCATGGCGCTTTCCATCTCAAAGTTGGTGGCAGACAACCCGTCCACATCCTTCGTCGGAGGAACGTCCGGCACACGCCTTGCGTTCGCTTCCACCCCTGGACCAGGCTTTGGAGCCTGGCTGGTGGAGGCGCGATTGGCAGCCTCTCCGGATATAGTCCGGCGAGGTCTCTTTGTCCTGATGAGGGCACGAGTGTCAAATGTGCCTCGAAGGTATAACAACTGGGATAAAGGGGCGCGCCATACCTTTGAGCTGATGCCTTGGTCCGGACTGCACCTCTTTTCTGCCCTCGGGGCCCTGCGGCCCCTCGTTGGCTTGTCGCCACAGGTTCGGCCTTCCGCCTCAAAAACCTCCCCAGCAGAGTTCGGTTGCAGTTAGGAAATTAAACATGCGTGGACGGACCCCTGTCCGGGGTACAGGGACTTCGGTGTCAGGTACCTGGGATGTTCGGATTAGCCCTGGGTAATCGGCCGTAATGGCCACCAAGGCTTTGTCCTCGCTCAATTTATGGAACACTCCATCAATCAGCTCCACAGATATGTCCTGATCCTCTTGAGAGGCTGGGTCGAGAGACCGTCCTGAGTCCTCGGGTTGTGGAGGCAGGCTGTTTATGTCCTTAATGGCCCGGCGCAGTTCCTGCGTTAAAGTCATCAGACTAAGTATTTAACAACGGGAACACTAAACGAATGGGTAAGTAAATGCGACCACTTACCCAGCTTGGGGGATTGTGCATAGAGAATCCACCCTGTGGGTTGACGCAGAGAAATTCCTCCTCTTCTCCCTTGTACAAAGTGGACAAGATCTTTAATAGAGCGACAACTGAATCTGGCCCTTTACGGCCGTAGCGGGTGGTGTCGTCCTCCCCGTTGAAATCCCACATGGGGTGGCTTCTGTACTGAAGCGGCTGCACCCCCCGCATGATGCATTCGGCCATAACTCCGATCATGGTTAGTCCGAAATGGGCCAACAATCTTATTCGGCCCATGAGATAAACGATGTCCCTGTCACTTTCCCTTTGAGGGCTCCGTGGACGCCAGCTTAGGCGCTTCTTTAAAGGAGCACTATCGAACTCTGGGAGGCCAATCCGGACAGGATCCGGCAGCGGGACGTCTTCTATATAGAACCATTCCGAGGGCCATTCTTCGGATGCCTTCTTTGGGGTTCTAGACAGATATCCGGTCCCGGCGATGCGCCATACTTCGGCTCCGCCCACTTGATACATTGACCCTTTCTTGGAACGGGGCACGAGGAAAAATAGCTCCTTCCACAGTCCGAAATGAGCTTCAATACCCAAGAATAGCTCGCAGAGGGCTACAAAGCCCGCAATATGGAGTACTGAGGCAGGCGTGAGATGATGTAGCTGGAGGCCGTAGAACTCCAGCAGCCCCCGAAGAAACGGGTGGATGGGAAATCCGAGCCCCCTTATTAAGTAAGGAACAAGGCACACCCGCTCTCCTTTGGATGGATTAGGGGCGTTCTCTGCTTGCTCTCCACCGTTGTAGACGGCAAGACCGGCTCGGACCGGGACCATATAGGCCGGGGGGAGAAATCCCTTGGTCTGAAGCATCACTAGCTCGCTATGCGGAGTAGAACATCTCTCCCAATATCCAGGCTTAGGGCTAGGAGGGCGAGAGGAGGAGTTGCGGCGGCTGGCCATGGTGGAATGGACCTTTGTCGGGTGCGCTCTGATGAACACTCGTGGAGGGGAGAAGGTGTGGATTGGATCTAAATCCTCGCCCCCTTAAAAAGGGCAGCTCATTTACACGGCTAGGGGTGTGAACGTAAAAACACTCAGACTTTTCGTATTCGTTTGACACGTGGAAGACGACCATTATTGGGCGTAGAAGCCAAGGAGCGCAACATCTACAAGAAACTGGACTTTATTCAAACAGGTACCCGGAATTTGGAGGAGAACCGCCTTGCAATGCTGAAGACAATCTGCGCGCCGGACTCATCATCATTGAAGCCTGGTTCGGGGGCCACTAAGGGAGTCCTGGATTAGGGGGTGTTCGGATAGCCGAACTATACCTTCGGCCGGACTCCTGGACTATGAAGATACAAGATTGAATACTCCATCCCGTGTCCGGAAGGGACTTTCCTTGGCGTGGGAGGCAAGCTTGGCGATACAGATGTTCAGATCTCCTACCATTGTAACCGACTCTATGTAACCCTAACCCTATCCGGTGTCTATATAAACCGGAGGGTTTTAGTCCGTAGGACAACATACACATCAACAATCATACCATAGGCTAGCTTCTAGGGTTTAGCCTCTCTGATCTCGTGGTAGATCAACTCTTGTACTACCCATATCATCAATATTAATCAAGCAGGACGTAGGGTTTTACCTCCATCGAGAGGGCCCGAACCTGGGTAAAACTTCGTGTCCCCTGCCTCCTGTTACCATCCGGCCTAGACGCACAGTTCGGGACCCCCTACCCGAGATCCGCCGGTTTTGACACCGACAGGGAGGGATAAGACGGCGGCGCTAGAATGCGCGAAGAAGGCGACCGCGAAGGCGAAGGGCAAGCGGACCAGCCGGGGCGGATCCTCATCGAGGCCCGGCTTGCCGGCGGGCTGGATCCAGGGCGACTAGATCCGCTCCGCAATCACGCAGGACGACCTCGACGACCTGGTGGAGGGGGGATTGATCCCTCACAAGTCGGCTCGGCTCCCGGGGGACGAAACCGAGCCGCAGCCTAGAGAGGGTGAGTGTGTCCTCCTTGCAACCCACATAGATCGCGGATTCTCACTGCCTCCCCGCCCTTTCTTCCGGGGTTTTTTGAACTTCTTTGGGGCTCAGCTCCACCATTTCACTCTGAACACCATAGTCTATCTGGCCGCTTTCATGTCCATGTGCGAAAACTTCTTGGGCTGTCGACCGCACTGGGGGCTTTTCAAACACATCTTCACTTGCCATTCCCAGTCAGTCAAAAAGGCCAAGTCGAGTGACGAGAGGACGCGGGTGATCCAGATGTGCGGTGGTCTGGGGATCCAGATGAGAAGCAAGCGTACTTTCCCAGCCATGATCCTTCCTGACTCGGTCCGGGGCTGGCAGTCGACTTGGTTTTACTGCAAGGATCAACCAACCCCTGGCCAGTCGACTGGACTTCCTCCTTTTTCCTTGGCTCGAGTGGAGAAGCCTGCTCCCCTGAAGGTAGTTCCAGAAGAGAAGGCGCAGGTCAAGGAGCTGGTTGAACAGGTCGTCCAGCTTGTCCGTGACGGAGTGACCGGGATGGATCTGCTGGAGGTCTTTCTCGGTCGACGCATCCAACCTCTTCAGGCACGCGATCATCCGATGTGGATGTACTCTGGGCTCGAGGATACCACTCGGATCCACCCGGAGGAGGTTAGCGAGGATATCTTGGAGAACTGGTTGAGGGGAATCACTGGCAACAAAGACAACCCTCGGGGATCCAGGAGGGTGATTCCATTCGACAACTCGCACCAGCCGGAGCAGGTATATTTCTGTTTTATCAAGTATCTTTCTGATTCACCACGTGATGTCCCGTTTATGGTCGACTGAATGTCTTTTGATTGTTATCCTTTCAGGCCCTCATTGAAATGTACTCGATGCCCAACGGAGTGCAGGACCCAGGTGCTGAAGAAGAAGGGAGCCGGGGCGAGAGCGGCGAGGAGCATTCAGAAGCCGAGGAGGATGAGGAGAGCGATGAATCGACCGATGAGGAAGAAGCCGACTCGCCTCCTCGCAGGGAGAGGAGGTCCAAGCACACTCATGACCCGGCACGTGCTCCGGACTTGGTGGCTGCACCAATCGGGCAATCCTCGAAGCGCCCGAGGATGTCTTCCCCGACGTCGACTGAGAAGCCTCCAAAGCAATCCAAGGTCGCGCCGCTTCCAGCGCTGAAAGTGCTGAAAGCCATCTCTTCCAAACCGCCCAAAGCTTTGCCCCGGATCAAAGTGACCGTTCCTACTATCTCTGGGTAACCATGTGACTTGTCCTTTATGTGGATTCGATTAACTGGGTGTAACCGATTGAATGCGGGCCTTTGCAGTGCTACTACGTCAGGGACCTCTTCACATCAGTACCGGGACGAGGAAATGGAGGATGCAGTGACCTCTAACCCAGGTATGAACTCTTGCGATTTCGATTCTTGATCCTTTTAGGGTCGAGTTGTTCACTTGGGGTCAAATGTTCTGTCTTGCAGCTCCACCCAACATCATTGATCTTCCGGACGATGACGAAGATGTGGTTCCTAAGCCTAAGAAGAGCAAGCAGGTAACAGGTGGCAGGGTGGCTCGGCAAGAACCAGCTGCAACACCTCCCGTCCGTCAAGCTGAAGACGCGGGCAGGGCCACTGTGACGTTCGCTGCACCCTTGCCGAATGGGCATCCCACGCGGTCGACCGCGCCTGTGGTTCCTTCAACTATCCAACTCCACACCATGGAGCCTCAAGCAGCCGCACCTGGGTCGTCTGCACATTTTTTCACCAGCTACCCCGTCCTAGACAACCAGTCGGAAGCGGCTGCGGAAGCCATCCGACAGGCTGATATGATGATGGAGCGGGTGAAGATAGTGCACGAGAGCAGTCAGGCTGCTTACGACGCTAGTGCTGCCCTTCAGGCCAACGTCCAGGTGAGTAGACTTTTCGACTGTTTTTGTTCTCGAAAAATCTTCCTCTGCACAATCTTCTGTTGTTCGTGTTGAATTAGAGCACCCACTGGGTGTTGCTGTCGTTTTTGGTAGTTTCGCTCTTCCACTCGGTCTGGGCGAGTGGGAACAGAACCGGTGGGGGCACGCCAAGTGCACCCACTGGGTGTAGTCCCCGAGACCGCGGTCGACTGCTAGCAGTCGACTGTGGTCTGAGTTCTTCTTTCTTGACGGCGCACCTGTTCTTTCTCTTTTTTTTACTCCTTGCACTCGACTCCGGCGGGCCGATCGAGTCGGATCAGAACTGGTGGGGGCACGCCAAGTGCACCCACTGGGTGTAGTCCCCGAGACCGCGGTCGACTGCTGGCAGTCGACTGGGGTCTGAACAGCTTGTTGTCCACTTCTTTAGGTTTTATTCACTCGGAAATGAACTGCTTTCGAACCTATCGATTGATCTGTCTCTTGCCTCCTGCAGAAGTCTTGTACTCTTATCTCCGAGTTTGCCGAACTCGAAGAGAAACAGAGGCAACTCAACTTAGACTTGGAATTGGCTCAGCAAAATCTGAAAAAAGCTCAAGACGAGGCCGCTGGTATGGAAGGTAACTGATTGCCGACTGAATTTCAATATATCTCTTTGATCTCTTTTTTGATTCAATTATTTCTTTTGCAGAGAAAATGAAGTTGGCTTTGGACAAGAAGGACTCAGACCTCATCGCCGCGCAAAAAGCAGCCCAAGACAAAACCGCTCTCGCCGACAAGAAGCTTGCTTCAGTCGGAACGCTTGAAGGAGAGGTGACTAGACTGACATCTTGTCTTAATGAAGCTAACCGCGAAGTGACCAGCCTAAAGAAGGATAAGGTTGTCCTGAACAAAAAGTTGGAGTCTGCGATCCGCAAGAGGAACGACACGGAAGCTTATCTGAGGACCCTCGCTAAGAAGCTTTATCTCGTGCTGGGAGGTATTTCTTTTAATCCGACTGTGTTGATGCTTGCCATCGGATTTTGCTTGGTTGATTGAACCGACTTTTGGCTGCAGAACTCTGTCAAGACTTTGACGAAGAAACTTGAAGGGTCGAGACGGGTCTAGACCCTATCGCTTCCCCGGTCTGCGACGAAACTGCGATGAACGTGCTCTGACTGGAGTCCCGTATCGTCAGCGCCACAAGCTACCTCGCACGCCTGAAGGAGGTTGTCTCTCGAATCGACTCGACGCTTTGGCCGGGGGCGATGCTTCAGAATGATCTGGAATCTCTAATGACTTGACTGAACGAGATCCCTGACCGAGTGCAAGAATGGAAGAAATCCTCCGCCCGGTGTGGTGCTGATGTGGCGCTATCCCTGGTGCGAGTCCATTCCAAGGAGGCTCGTGAAGACAAGCTGGCTGCGATCAAAGTCGCTAACACCAAAAAGCACGACTTCTAGTCCTTCATGGAGACTTTCATTGCTGCTGCCACTCAGATCGCTGATGGGATCGATCTGGACTCATTCATGGAGCCTGCCAGCCCTCCTCCGGCCGAGTGAACAATCGTATGAAACTTGGATACGCTTTAAATTTGCCTCGGAATGCTGAGTGGTTTCTGTAACCGTTAAACTCCTTCGGGCTTGGTGCCCGAGTACCTTTGATTCGCTGCTTGGAACCTTTTAGTATTTATCTGAATTTTGTTTATCTCTGAATGTGCTTGTGTTTGCCTTTGGATGGACTTTGCTTGCTGCACCTCTTCGTCCTTGCGGATAAGGATGGAGTGGACGTTGTATTTGTGCCGCAGCTCCGAAGGAGAAGGTGGCAGTCGACCTGCACCTCGTTGTCCTTGCGGATAAGGATGGAGCGGACGTTGTATTTGTGCCACAGCTCCGAAGAAGAAGGTGGCAGTCGACCTGCACCTCGTCGTCCTTGCGGATAAGGATGGAGCGGACATTGTATTTGTGCCGCAGCTCTGAAGGAGAAGGTTGCAGTTGACCTGCACCTCATCGTCCTTGCAGATAGGGATGGAGTGAATGTTGTATTTGTGCCGCAGCTCCGAAGGAGAAGGTTGCAGTCGACCTGCACCTCTTCGTCCTTGCGGATAGGGATGGGTCTCAAAATTAGGCGAGTACTGGACTGCAGCTAAGGCCCCGAGTGGGAGGATTGCTCTCCACTCGGTAGGATTTTTCCAAACTTAGGCAAGTGCTGGACTGCCGTTAAGCCTCTTAGTGAGAGAACTTAGGCGAGTGCTCGACTGCAGCTAAGCCCCCGAGTGGGAGGACTGCTCTCCACTCGGTAGTTTTTTTTCAAACTTAGGCGAGTGCTGGACTGCCGTTAAGTCTCTTAGTGAGAGAACTCAGGCAAGTGCTCGACTGTAGCTAAGCCCCCGAGTGGGAGGATTGCTCTCCACTCGGTAGGATTTTTTCAAACTTAGGCGAGT
>NC_057806.1:107423216-107423725 GCF_018294505.1 Triticum aestivum
CTAAGCCCCCGAGTGGGAGGACTGCTCTCCACTCGGTAGGATTTTTTCAAACTTAGGCGAGTGCTGGACTGTTGTTAAGCCTCTTAGTGAGAGAACTTAGGTGAGTGCTCGACTGCAGCTAAGCCCCCGAGTGGGAGGACTGCTCTCCACTCGGTAGGATTTTTTCAAACTTAGGCGAGTGCTGGACTGCCGTTAAGCCTCTTAGTGAGAGAGCTTAGGCGAGTGCTCGACTGCAGCTAAGCCCCCGAGTGGAAGGATTACTCTTCACTCGGTAGAATTTTTTCAAACTTAGGCAGAATGGATTCGCGACTAAGCCCACCCACTGGGGGATTTCAGGAGTAATTAAGAACAACCCAATCGAATGAGAGAACCGTAAGCTCTTGTCTTTGATAAACGAATTACAAAAGGTGTTGCTTATTACATTTTATCCGAATGAGTGTTTAAGTATAAAAGGGGCGGAGCAGCTCCGCGTTCCAAGCCCGTGGCTCGTCTTTCTGATGCTCGATACT
>NC_057806.1:107424204-107433696 GCF_018294505.1 Triticum aestivum
CTCTCCACTCGGTAGGATTTTTTCAAACTTAGGCGAGTGCTGGACTGCCGTTAAGCCTCTTAGTGAGAGAACTTAGGCGAGTGCTCGACTGCAGCTAAGCCCCCAAGTGGGAGGATTGCTCTCCACTCGGTAGGATTTTTTCGAACTTAGGCGGAACGGATTCGTGACTAAGCCCACCCGCTGGGGGATTTCAGGAGTACATAAGAACAACACAATCGAATGAGAGAACCTAAGCTCTTGTCTTTGATAAACGAATTACAAAAGGTGTTGCTTATTACATTTTATTCGAATGATTGTTTAAGTATAAAAGGGGCAGAGCAGCTCCGCGTTCCAAGCCCTTGGCTCGTCTTTCTGATGCTCGATACTGTAAAGATGGTATGCTCCATTGTGGAGAACTTTGGTGACGATGAAGGGGCCTTCCCAAGTTGGAGCGAGCTTGTGTGGTTTCTGCTGATCCACTCGAAGAACCAAGTCTCCTTCTTGAAAGGCCCGACCCCTCACATTCCTGGCGTGGAATCGACGCAAATCTTGCTGATAAATGGTCGAGCGGATCAAGGCCATCTCTCTTTCCTCCTCTAAGAGATCGACTAAATCTTGCCGGGCCTGCTCCGCTTCTGCTTCGGAGAAGAGTTCAACTCGGGGTGCGTTGTGGAGCAAGTCACTTGGAAGAACAGCTTCGGCTCCATAGACTAAGAAGAAAGGAGTTCTTCCAGTCGACCGATTAGGAGTTGTCCTTAAACCCCACATAACTGACGGAAGTTCATCAACCCAAGCACCTACTGCGTGTTTGAGATCATGCATCAGTCGGGGCTTCAGTCCTTTGAGAATTAGGCCATTGGGTCTTTCTGCTTGTCCGTTTGACTACGGGTGAGCAACAGAAGCATAGTCGACTCGAGTGCCCTGAGAGGCGCAGAAAATTCTGAACTCATTGGAATCGAAGTTTGATCCGTTGTCCGTGATGATGCTGTGCGGGACTCCATATCTGAATGTCAATTCTCTGATAAAACTGACAGCGGTGCTAGCGTCAAGGTTCTTGATAGGTTTGGCTTCGATCCATTTGGTAAACTTGTCGACTGCAACGAGCACGTGAGTGAAGCCACTTTTGTCGGTCCTCAGCGGTCCAACCATATCCAGTCCCCAAACAGCGAAGGGCCATACGAGGGGAATGGTCTTCAGGGCTGACGCTGGCTTGTGAGACATATCAGAGTAAAATTGACAACCTTCACATCTGTCGACTATATCTTTCGCCATCTCATTTACTCGTGGCCAATAGAATCTAGCTCGGTATGCTTTAGCCACGATGTCCCGAGAGGACGCATGGTGGCCACAGGTCCCCGAGTGGATGTCATTGAGGATCATTCGACCTTCTTCTGGTATTATGCACTTCTGACCGACTCCAGTCACACTTTCTCTGAACAGCTGCCCTCTTATCACAGTAAAAGCTTTGGATCGGCGGACGATCTGTCGAGCTTCTTCTTCATCCTCTAGGAGATCTTTCCTGAGGATGTATGCAATGTAGGGCACCGTCTAGTCGGGAGTAATGGCCAGAACCTCCATGATTAGGTTGACCACAGCTGGGACCTCGACTTCAGTCGGATCTGTGGTGCTCTTGGGTTGTGGGGGCTCTTCAGTGAAAGGGTCTTCCTAAACTGTCGGCGTGTGAATATGCTCCAAGAACACATTGCTGGGAATGGCTTCTCTCTTGGAACCTATCTTTTCCAATTCATCGGGTGCTTGATTTTTCAATCGGGGAATGTGGTGGAGTTCTAACCCCTCGAACTTCTTCTCAAGCTGTCTCACTGCGTTGCAGTAACCAGTCATGGATGAGCTTCTGACGTCCCACTCCTTCATCACTTGATTAACTACCAAATCTGAGTCGCCATAGACCATGAGGCGACGGACGCCGAGTGAGATGGCCATGCGCAACCCATACAGGAGTGCTTCATACTCTACTTCATTGTTGGAGGAATCAAAGTGAATCTGGAGGACATATCTGAGCTTGTCTCCTCGGGGGGATACCAGAACTACCCCAGCACCAGAACCGTTCAACATCTTGGATCCGTCAAAGAACATGGTCCAGTGCTCCGAGTGAACTTGACTTGGCAGTTGCTGTTCGATCCACTCAGCGAGGAAATCTGCTATTGCTTGGGACTTGATAGCTTTCTTTGCCTCAAACTTGATATCCAAGGGAAGGAGTTCAATCGCCCATTTTGCCACTCGACCAGTTGCATCCCTGTTGTGCAGAATCTCTGACAATGGAGCGTCACTGACGACTGTAACAGAGTGATCTGAGAAGTAGTGTGCAACCTTCTTCGTGGTCATGTAAATTCCATAGACAAGCTTCTGATAGTGAGGATATCTCTGCTTTGATGGGGTCAGGACTTCGGAAATATAATAAAATGGGCGTTGAACTTTGTACGCTTTTCCTTCTTTTTCCCACTCGACCGTAAGTACTGTACTGACGACTTGTCCAATGGCTGCTATATAAAGCAAAAGAGGCTCTTTGCTAATTGGAGAAGCAAGCACCAGCTGGGTGGAAAGCAGGGCTTTTAGCTCTGCAAATGCTGTATCAGCTTCTGGAGTCCACTCGAACTTATCTGATTTCTTCATTAGTCGGTAAAGAGGCAACGCCTTTTCACCGAGGCGAGAAATGAATCGACTTACGGCGGCCAAGCAACCAGTAAGCTTCTGGACATCATGCACACGCACAGGGCGTTTCATTCGGAGTATAGCGCCTACTTTCTCTGGGTTAGCATCGATTCCTCGTTCGGAAACAAGAAAACCGAGCAACTTTCCGCCTAGAACTCCAAACGTGCACTTTGATGGATTGAGCTTGATATCATACCTTCTGAGGTTGGCAAAGGTTTCAGCGAGGTCGGTCAGCAGGTCGGAACCTTTACGTGACTTGACCACAATGTCATCCATGTATGCTTCCACATTCCGACTAATCTGAGTGAGCAGGCAATTCTGAATCATTCGCATAAATGTGGCTCCAGTGTTCTTCAAGCCGAATGGCATTATAACATAACAGAAGCACCCGAACGGGGTGATAAAGGCTATCTTTATTTCCTCGAGTAAGTACAGACGGATCTGGTGGTACCCGGAGTAGGCATCCAAAAAGGACAAACGCTCGCACCCAGCAGTCGAGTCGACTATCTGATCGATGCGAGGGAGAAGGAAGTGATCTTTCGGGCAGGCCCGATTGATATGCTTGAAATCGATGCACATGCGGAGTGAGTCATCTTTCTTTGGGACCATGACAACATTGGCTAACCACTCGGAGTGGTAAATCTCTCGGATAAACTCACCTGCCAAAAGCCGAGCCACCTCTTCGTCGATTGCTTCTCTTTTCTGGACGGCGGACCGTCGAAGATGCTCTTTGACTGGTTTCACTTTCGGGTCGACTCGCAAACGATGCTCAGCTAGTTCCCTGGGAACACCTGGCATGTCAGAAGGCTTCCATGCAAAGATGTCCCAGTTCTCACGGAGGAACTGGATGAGTGCTTCTTCCTATTTGGAGTCGAGTGTGGTCAAAATGTGGGTCGGAGCTGCATTGGGGTCCGTCGGGTGGATGTGAACAGACTTCGTCTCGCCAGACGACTGGAATGCTAAATCCGTGGCTGGCTTCTTGGCTCGCAACAAGGCACTCGGGTCTGCATTTTTCTGGCATTCTTGCAATTCTGCCACGGCCATCTGGGCATCGGCGATCTTAGAGCCCTTCTGGAAACACTCTTCCGCTTTTTTTCGATTACCAGAGACAATGATCACTCCTTGGGACCAGGCATCTTCAGTTTGAGGTACACGTAACAAGGTCGAGCCATGAATCGTGCATAAGCCGGCCTGCCCAGAATTGCATGATATTCACTCTGAAAATCCACGACTTCAAACATCAACTTTTCTTTGCGGTAATTTTTGGCATCACCGAAAACCATGTCGAGTGCAATCTGACCGAGGGACGCAGCCTTCTTGCCCGGGATGACCCCATGGAAACTCATATGGCTTTCACTGAGTCTGGACATCGGAATGCCCATTCCTTTCAACGTTTCTGCATACAGAATGTTCAGGCCACTGCCACCGTCCATCAGGACCTTTGTCAGTCGAGTGCCTTCGACCACCGGGGCGACCACCAGCGCTTGCCTCCCAGGGGTGGCGATGTGCGCTGGATGATCAGACTGGTCGAATGTAATGGCAGTCTGCGACCATTTCAAGTAACTGGGTGTCGCCGGAGCAACCATGTTCACTTCTCTGTTGATGACTTTCAATCGACTCTTGTTTTCAACATCAGCAAAAATCATCAGAGTGGAATTCACGTGAGGATAACCATCATCATCTTCTCCTTCACTCTCAGCCTTGTCTGCCTCCTTCTCCTTTTCCTTGGGCTATTTCTCTCGGAACTGCTGGATCAGGAGCCGACACTGTCGAGTGGTATGCTTCGGGTAAATGAAATTACCTTCTTCGTCTTTTTTGGTGTGGATATGGCACGACAGATCCAACACGTCATTTCCATCCTGATCTTTTACTTTCTTGGGGTTCCACGGCCCTTTGGGCTTCCCCTTGAACTTTCCTTGAACCACAACAAGGCCTCACCCGGAGCAGCTGGTTCGGCCTTGCGTTTTTGTTTCCGACTGGAGTTTCCTCCTCCGGCTTCATGGGCGACTGCTTTGTGCTTGCCGCTCCACAGTCGCTCCTCCTCTTCACCATTGGCATACTTGGTGGCGATTTCAATCATCCGAGTCAGAGTCATGTTTCCTGTCCGACCGAATTTCATATTCAACTCCCGGTACCTGACACCTTCCTTGAAAGCACAAATTGCCTGATGATCAGACACATCTTCCACCATGTGGTGCAGGGTGATCCACCTCTGGATATAATCTCTCAAAGTTTCATTCGGTTTTTGGACGCAACATTGTAATTCTGTCAAACCTGCTGGCCGCTTGCAAGTACCCTCAAACATTCCGACAAACACTCGGGCAAGATCTTCCCAAGTATAGATGCTGTCAGGTGCCAACTGATTCAGCCACGCCCTAGCCGAGCCCTCCAACATCAGAGGAAGGTGTTTCATGGCCACCTCATCATTGCCGCCACCAATCTAGACAGCCACTCGGTAGTCTTCGAGCCAGGTGTCAGGCTTGGACTCTTTGGTGAACTTACTGACTCCAGTCGCCAACCTGAAGTTGGGGGGAATCACTGCAGCTCTGATAGCTCTGCTGAAGCACTCTGGGCCAGAGACATGCACCCTATTGCTGGTTTGCGGGCCTCTGTCATGGCCATCTCGGTGAGCTCTGTTTCTGTCGACCAAGCCTTGTACGAGAATAGATCTCGCATGAAAGCCTGGCTCCCTGGGGTTGACTGGAATACCTCTTTCGACGCTGTTGGGGCGCCTGTCTTCATGTGGCCGCGGCACGCATGACCCACTCCTTGGAGGAGGCATGGGCACTCGACGGCGACCATCACGATCATCTCGACAATCATACTGCTCCTGGTTTCTGTACTAATCATGCCGCTCTCCACGCCCTCATGCCTCGGGGGCGATCTCGGGCTATGGGCCGACTGGACCATATCTGCGACCATAGATCTGCTATGGATGCTATCCCGCGACTGAGACACAGCCGTATTCTGCTCTCCTGCTTCCCAGAGCAAGGCCCTAATCTACGCTAGACCTCGGCCAGCTTCTGACTGGGAAGGTTCAATTGACTCTGCTATCCGGGCAGCAGCTGCTAGGTTTTGGATCGGTGTCCGGTATACCTGAGCCGGAGGTGGAAAAAGTTGGCGTCAGCTGGACTCAGGAGCACGTTGATGAGCGCGATCGTCGAGTGCGCACTGGAGGTTCTCCAGCCGAGTGCGCTCAGCCAGATTGACCAAGCGAGCCTGTTCCAAGGCCTGGGCCTCGGGCATTTCTCCAACTATAGGAGTATGCAGGGCATCCATGTTTTGGCGACGAAGTTCTTCTCTCTGCTGCGAGGAGAGAGGCTCGGGGCGGTACTCCTCATGAACGCGCGATGTATCGCCGTCCCCGTCACCTCCGTCTTCATGATCGAAGCCAGGAGGACCGCGTGGTCCATTGACCATCAGGACTTCTGCTGCCGAGTCATTGCTGCCGCACTCGGATGCAGTCTCTACGGAGCCAGTCGACAGATCAAACAGGTCGTAGAGAGACTCATCGGGCTCGAGCGCCGCGACTTGAGGGGTGGCTGACTGGCGGGCCACCGCATGCTTCACCCACCGTTGAATCCTCGACCGGCTGGTGCGCTTGCTCCGGCATGTCGCAGGGAGGGGGAAAGCCATTGGAGTCGACTGGTACTGGGTCGACGGTTGCCGCAGGAGGACGCCGCGGACGCACGCGTGAAAGTGCATCGCCCCGCGGGCCGGGAGCGCGTCAACGTCGAGTGGTGCCTCCTGAAGCCAAGCGGAGTCGTCGGCGACAAACAAGAGCGCGCCGAGACGGATCTCGCGGCCCTCGGCCAAACCTCCGCCTGGAACCATGATGATGGGGATCGGAAAAATTGCAACTTCTTCAATGAGTCGCTAAGACACCTGCCCCACAGTGGGCGCCAACTGTCGTGGATCTAAGACTGACAGTAGAATGGGGGGTAGGTATGAGGAGGCAAGATCCTAGCTATGGAGTAGTTGTACACACGAGTTTACGAGTTCAGGCCCTTCTCGGAGGAAGTAACAGCCCTACGTCTCGGTGCCCTGAGGCGGTCGACTGGATTATATGTGTGTGTGAGTTTACAAAAGTGCGAACCCTTGTCCCAGAGGAGGGGGTGGCTTATATAGAGTGCGCCAGGACCCCAGCTCCCCTCTGTTACACAGGGTTCAATGCTCATAAAGGAAAGGCGTTACTGGTAATGTCTACAGTAAAGTGTCATAAATGCTCATTATGCTATGGTTTAAGTCCTAACCGTTGCAGAGTGGAGGGTTCCTCATCTTCTGGTGGTCGAGTGTCTTCAAGGTGGTCGAGTGAGCGCATCTCCACAGTCGAGTGGATGGTGGTTTCTCTTTGACTGCTTCTGATTCTTTGTAAAGATGTCCTTGGGGAGGGTATGTTGGACAGGTCCATGACCCTACCCTAGGTACATAGCTTCATCAGGGAGTCCTACTCCCACTGGGAGTAGGACTCCTCCTTCCCTTGTTGGAGTAGGAGAGAAGGAAAGAGGGGGAGAGGAACATGGAAAAGGGGGCTGCACCCCTTGTCCAATTCGGACCAGAGGGGGGGCGCGCGCCTCCTTCCTTTTGGCCTCTCTCCTCTATTCCCGTATGGCCCAATAAGGCCCATATACTCCCCGGCGAATTCCCGTAACTCTCCGGTACTCCAAAAAATACCCGAATCACTCGGAACCTTTCTGATGTCTGAATATAGTCGTCCAATATATTGATCTTTACGTCTCGACCATTTTGAGACTCCTCGTCATGTCCCCGATCTCATCCAGGACTCCGAACTCCTTCGGTATATCAAAACTCATAAACTCATAATATAACTGTCATCGAAACCTTAAGCGTGCGGACCCTACGGGTTCGAGAACATTGTAGACATGACCGAGACACGTCTCCGGTCAATAACCAATAGTGGAACCTGGATGCTCATATTGGCTCCCACATATTCTACGAAGATCTTTATCGGTCAAACCGCATAACAACATACATTGTTCCCTTTGTCATCGGTATGTTACTTGCCCGAGATTCGATCGTCGGTATCTCAATACCTAGTTCAATCTCGTTACTGGCAAATCTCTTTACTCGTTCTGTAATACATCATCTCGCAACTAACTCATTAGTTGGAATGCTTGCAAGGCTTTAGGTGATATGCATTACCGAGAGGGCCCAGAGATACCTCTCCGACAATCGGAGTGACAAATCCTAATCTCAAAATACGCCAACCCAACAAGTACCTTCGGAGATACCTGTAGAGCACCTTTATAATCACCCAGTTACGTTGTGACGTTTGGTAGCACACAAGGTGTTCCTCTGGTAAATGGGAGTTGCATAATCTCATAGTCATAGGAACATGTATAAGTCATGAAGAAAGCAATAGCAACAAACTAAACGATCAAGTGCTATGCTAACGGAATGGGTCAAGTCAATCACATCATTCTCCTAATGATGTGATCCCGTTAATAAAATGATAACTCATGTCTATGGCTAGGAAACTTAAACATCTTTGATTCAACGAGCTAGTCAAGTAGAGGCATACTAGTGACATACTGTTTGCCTATGTATTCACACATATATTATGTTTCCGGTTAATACAATTCTAGCATGAATAATAAACATTTATCATGATATAAGGAAATAAATAATAACTTTATTATTGCCTTTAGGGTATATTTCCTTCAGCATTCATAATAGATCCATCCTTAAAACACACGTGCACACAGGGAAGAAGGGCATTGCAGAATTCTCCATGCTTGCTTGGCCAACAACGCTTGATTAAAAGCTTCGCAATCCCTAAAACCCATACCCCCTTCTGTCTTGGTTGTGCACATTTTGTCCCAAGCAATCTAATGCACTTTCCTTTTAGCATTTACTGCACCCAACCAGAACTTCGACGAGATTGTAGTCAGGTTCCGACACATCTTCTTTGTGAGTTGAAAACAACTCATGGTGTAGGTCGGTGTTGATTGCAATCTGAAGGAAATATGCCCTAGAGGCAATAATAAAGTTGTTATTTATATTTCCTTATATCATGATAAATGCTTATTATTCATTCTAGAATTGTATTAACTGGAAACTTAGTACATGTGTGAATACATAGACAAAACAGAGTGTCCCTAGTATGCCTCTATTTGACTAGCTCGTTAATCAAAGATGGTTAAGTTTCCTGACTTGTAACATCCCAAATTTTCAATTTGGAATGTTATACATAGGTCATCATATGCATATCATATTTTATTTGCATCTCGTTTGGGATCCTAAAAATCCTAAGCAACTCAAGGACCCACGGAGAGAGTTGGGGATTTCACTATTTTCATATTTGAAATTTTCTCAAATTTAAATAGAGGATCACTTTTG
Source organism: Triticum aestivum (assembly GCF_018294505.1). Taxonomy (NCBI): domain Eukaryota; kingdom Viridiplantae; phylum Streptophyta; class Magnoliopsida; order Poales; family Poaceae; genus Triticum; species Triticum aestivum. Next base: position 107,433,214 of record NC_057806.1, read on the forward strand.
TTTTAATATTTTTCTCTCTGAAATATTTCCAATATAAAAATAAAAGAGAGGAGATAAAATGACTTCTCCAAAATAAAGGAAATATTGGAGGAAAAATGTTAAAATTAAATAATTATTTTATTTGGATTTTATTGCTATTTTATTTGAATTAGAAAAAATATGCATTTTTTAAATTGCATTTTAGGCCAGAAAAATGTTCACTTAGTTCTAAATATTCTATTTAGATGGTGAATTTTTTTTTGGCATTTTTAGAAAATTTTATATTTATTTAGGATTTTCTTTGGCAGATTAAAAAAAACTCCCGGACCGAACTGGGCCGAAGCCCAGCCGGCCCGCTCGCGCCACCGACTCCGTGCCGCCGGTGGACTCCGCCGCCGCGCCCCCATGCCCAAGCAGCCCCCTGAGGCCTTTATAAGACGCCCACCGCCGCCCCTCTCCACCTCGTCCCGCCTCGCCGCCACCAGCGCCGCCGCCGCTGCCCCG